>NW_023458559.1:36178079-36197133 GCF_013731165.1 Rhagoletis pomonella
TGAATTCGTTTAACTTGCAATAAATATTTTTCTCATAAAATTGAACAATCTTAAACTGAAGTTATTTAATTTAAAAAAAAATATACACTTAGAAAACTTCTGGCAGCACGTGAAAAATTTCCATGTGGTTTCAACAGCTAATATAGAAAAAACTTTATCTCAGATTATTTTAATTAAACCAAAAATTGGTAAGAAGATGGAAACCATGAATTTAAATTTAAAGCTATAATTTAGTTAGTTAGTTAGGTATGTAGGAGTGGCACACTTAGGCCGTAGATAGGAGGCCCATTCTGTCACCACAATTTAACACCTTTTAGTTAACCTCTCTGTTGAACCACTTCCTGTCGCTAATGAATTTCATCAGGCAGCTTGCGCCCGTATTTGAAACCTACCTAGATAACGCAGCCTGCTTCTATACTGTGGAGGGCATTTATATGAGAAAAGTAAGACTGTTTCCTACATTTCGTTGTCCTAGCGGTTTCTACAACATCTACTTAAAGGCACGCCGAGCCTTTCTGCATGCTTATCTATGAGACAGTGCCCGGTTAGAGCCCTCACAACGTTAGATATATCCTCTCTTCTGAGAGAATATACACTTCGTGACCGCCTGTGGTCCCATATATGCCAAGCCGGCCTTGAAATTCGGTAGGTCGTTCTTTCTTTTTTCAGATTGTTTGTATACAAATTGTCTAAGTTGCAGCTTGCAAGTGGAAAAAGGCATACCAATGCGTTCTTTACTAGGAAGAATCTCTTTGGTGGTAGCTTGACTTGCAATTTCAACAGCCATGCAGTTTCCATCTATGTCCCTATGACCAGGGACCCAAGTGAGGTGAAATATGTTCTGCTTGGCCATCGTGTGTAGAGACAGGTGGTAGTCCAAAGCAATCTTTGAATGAGTGAGCTCAGAGCTGTGATAGCAGCCTGGCTATCACTAAAAATAACCATCATTTCGGTTACAAGATTCTCAGCAGCTATCATGAAAGCCGAAACTTCAGCTTGAATACGCTGCAGTAGTCCGGTAACCTAAAAGAGATTTTTAGAAGAGTATTTCGTGAGAAAACGGCCCCTCCTACCTTACCTCCGAGTTTTGAGCCATCTATGTAGATGTCAATACTATCGAGTGTTGAAATCTTCCTTCTAATCATCCATGCTTGAGAGCGCTGCCAACTATTTTCCTACCAAATCCTGTGCCAGAAGATCTAAAATAGCATTGAGAGCATCGTTTGGCGTGGTTCTGAGCGCAGCCTGAGGTTGACCTCTTTATTCAGTGCAGACCAACACACGATCGCTCCATACAGGAGAATTGATCTGACGACGCCTAAAAATTTGGCTTTTGTAGCAAGACTTAACCGAACGCCGTTTAGCCCCGGTGATATTATGGAGGACATTTTGTACCTTCTCGTGAAGAGAATGAGCTCCAACTTGCTTGAACTGACGCTTAGGCCACAGCGTTTGGACCACTTGGATACATTCCGAAGTATTCGCTGCATCAGCTCACTTAGCGCTTGCGAATACTTTCCCCTGGGAAGCGTGGGGTCTCCCGTTCAAAAAAATGCTCAAATATTTGTAAATTGATCATTCTATAAACCTACTTCTTCTTCTTGCAAATTTTGCAATTGCTATGGCTGCATGACAATCAAAACAAATACCTTCGGGATGAATTTGAAAACTTGTTATATACTTTATGTACTTAATAAATATTTTTGGGATATAGACAAAATTGAAGTTATTTAAGTTAAAAGCCTAAAAAAATAAATTTTTTTCCAAAATTTTTTCCTATTTTTTGTATTTTTGTGAAGATTTAAAACTCACTGGGCAGATTTTTCACGAAAAATTTCTGGCAACACTGCTTCTGTTATGTATGTAGTACGTGTGTGGTGCGACACGGCGAATGGCTTTTGCCTTGTGATTCCTTCGTCGATGAGGTAATGGAGTTGTTTTGAGAGGAGTAGCTGAGCTAAGAGAGATTTTGAAAAGGAGTTGATGATGGCTGGAGAAAGGTCGGTTATGATATTTTTATTTACTTCCAGTTCTTAGAATATATAATAACGATTTCAATCTGATTTAAAAAAAAAAAAAAACTAAGCAAATTTAGGTAAACAATTTTAAGCATTTTAATTTGATTTTCTAAACAAAATTTTGAGTATATAGTTTTGCAGCCAATTCTATTTTAGAGTTATAAAGTGCGCATTTGAAGTAGCTAGGCCTTACTGTTTTGAATTTTTTTTTTTGCTGATGGTGTTGACTTACTGCAACACATCTGCTCTTTTTACAATCGCTTATTTTATAATTCCAGCGGTTTAAAGTTGTTCTTCGTTAAATGTTGCAGTTATTATAAATAGTGGCAATGAAGGCTAAATTACTAAAAAGTTTATTTGACGTGTACAAATCATACACGCAGTCAGCTGTCACTTGTCAAGGCACCTTCAAGACTGTCTTCTCGTCTGCGCGAATAATAAATATTAAACACAAAGCTAAATAATGCGCGCACGATAGGTATTTGTTGTCTAGGCACACTTTGTCTGTACTTTCATATTCAAAGTTAATATATTAAGTTAATTATTCAAATGCATGTCAGTGTTCAGGTGTCGAAGCAATTTGCTAAAAACTGCACATAAAAATTGGCCTTCAACGCTTAAGTGCCGTGAAACAGGTGAAGTATTTATGTACCTGATTAGCATTGAATAAGGTTAAAGTCATGGGCCGGTTTGTTTTTTTGTTGTTGTGTCTGTCAAAACTAAATACACAAAACAACGCGTTCAGAAAATATGGGCCGTATATACTGCACTTGATGTGATTATACTAGTCACATGCTATGGCATGGTTTTGATACTTAGGTACTAATTATTAAAAATCTTCAAAAAAATGTATGCGGTAGTGTTCCTTTCCTTCCAAACAAGCCTACTCAGGTGCCTAACCAGTTGCACGGCTATTGCACAATGAGTCCGGTTGCTTGTCGCCATTATTGTCGCTTTAATAAGTAATTATATTTGTCAACAGAATAGCTCAGACAAACTTTTATTGTTTTCATTGTGTTCGCCTTCTGGCGGAACTAATGTAAGAACTTTGGGATTTATTGAAAATGTTTGTAGTTGAGGCTATTGGTTGAACGAAAGACTTAAGTTGCGAACTTGCTCCGAATGCAATAGCGCAGTTTTCTTAGTTAAAGATTGTGTACTACTTAGTTATAATTACAAATGAGGGATACAACTAAACGGTTGCATTTATAACAATAAAAAGTAATTTCGTATCTGCGCTTAAAATTTTTATGGAGCTGAAAGCGACAAACTTTATGTAAAAATATATAAAAAATCAAAATTACAAGTTTTTAAATGAAAATTGTCGATGCTTGTTTCTTTACACGTTAAGCGTAGATGTATATGCGTGCAAAAACACGGGTATTTTTAAATCAGAGGGTTCCCTGGAACTTGAAGCTTTTGAAATGAAACTTCTTAGCGGCGGTTGGTTGGTTGGGAGTAAATTGGCAAATTCAACTTAAATTCCACACGGAAATGGTGCAACGGAAATGGTTGGGGCTGAAACAAGTGCTTCTTGAGTGTATGCACATGGTACTACTTTAACAAAAACATGCTAATAAAATGTTAAAGAATAACACTAACAAAAAAAAACAATACAAGAATGTAAATAAAGGTGAGTTAGTACATAGATAAAGAAAAGCATAAAGGCAGAGGTAAAAATAAAACCAAAAACAAAGATGTATAAAGATAAGAGCAAAAATGAAGACCAAGGTAAATTTAAACACTTTTTGCAATATATAAGGGCAATGGTGAAGGGGAATATGTAGACGAAGAAAATGATAAACGTAAGAGTAAAAGCTAAGATAAATATAAAGAAAAAGATGAGGATGAGCATACCGATAAAAGTAAAGATGAACATAGTGGAAGAAAGATTTAAATAAAGGTAATTATAGAAAAAAGTATACAGAGACTAAATATGGGAACTATTTTGGGATTTTAGAGATTTTCGGGACTCATTAATTAAATAATCGATATTTTTATCGGTTTTCTTAGCGTATTTTCTTCAATTTTCTTATCGAAATTTTTATCGATATTGCTACCGATATTTTCGGAAGTTATCGATGTTTTTATCGATTTTGTAATCGATATTTTTAACGATTTTGTTATCGATATTGTTAATGGTTTTGCTTCGATATTGTTATCAAAATTTTTATCGAATTTACTATCGATATTTATATCGATATTGTTATCGATATTGTTTTCGGTTTTGTTATTTATCGATTTTGTTATCGTGTTTGCTATCGAAATTTTTATAAATTTTGTTATCGATATTTTTATTTTCTAATCGATTTTGCTTGGCCACGATTAAGATTAAGGTTAAGAATAAGATTACGATTAAAAATAAAAGTAAGATTTAGATTAAGGTTATGATTAAGATTAAGATTTGGATTAAGATTAAGATTAAGATTAATGTTAAGATTAAAATTTAGATTGATATTAAGATTAAAATTAAGATTAATTCAGCCTAAGACTGTGATTAAGATTAAGAGTAAACTTAAGATTAAGATTAAAAATTCTTATTAAAATTAAGATTTAGGTTAAGATTAAGATAAAGATTAGGATTTAAATAAGTAATAAGTTATATATTAAGATTAAGTTTAAAATTAAGATTAAGGCTATGATTTTGATTAATTAAAATTAACACTAAGATTAAAATTAATATGAAGATTAAGATTATGATTAAGATTAAGGTTAAGATTAAAATTAATATTAGGCTTATACTGACAATTTTTTACTCCACACATACTCTCTTTTCATATAATATTACTGCATGTGTTGCTCCACAAAGTGTACTAAAATTGATCAATAAAGAGGTCTTATATAGAAGAACTAAATAATTTTGGCTCTCACTAAACACCTTAGGAAATTATATAAAATAAATTGACAGAACTTTAACACAAAATTCGTCCGTGCATTGTTTACATTGCATTGCTGATCTCATACAAATATGATTCACTTTAAACTTTTCTCCTCTTAGCGTTCCTAGCTCGTTCACCTCAACAGGGTAATAACAAATTTAAAATAAGCTTTTGTTGGCCCATAAATGAAAATTTTATGCCACCCTCGAGATACGAAGAAATAAACTACTTAGTTGTTACTGTAGCTGATAAATCTGCACTCAAGATTGATTTTATTACAATTTTGTAAGAAGCTTATACATACACATATAGTTAGTATTTACATATGTACATATATGCATGAATGTGCTTTTGCACTCGTAATCCAGTGCCAACACAGAGAACAATCGAGCAATTTAATAGCATCCAAGTTGAAAGAAGTATTTCACGACAAATATGACAACAATGTTGCCAATCAGCTCATATGGCAAAAATTAAATAGTACCTACACCGTGGCAAAACAATAATGAATTTTGCTTTGCACACATAAGTTAGTGTTTGGCCGAGCTTCTCCTCCAATATGTGGCGTGCGCCTTGATGTTGTCACACAAAGCGGAGGGACCTACAGTTTTACGCCGACTCCGAACGGCGATTGTATTTTTATGAGAATCTATTTTTCATAGCAGAAATACGCTCGGAGGTTTGCCATTGCCTGCCCAGTGACGACCGTTGTTAAGAAAATTTTTTATTTTTTTATTTTTTTTGCGATGATGCTTTGACCCAGGCTTGAACCCAGGCGTTGTGGAGAGGAAGCGCTCACTGCTCACCACTACACCATAGTGGTTGTTGATATGCTACTAAAAAATAAGACGCTATGCTGTAAGAAAGTAGAAGTGCAAAAAATGGGAACTGTGAACAGACTGAACTTAATATACATATGTGTGCATATTTATGAAATTTATCTTTATGACAAGTTATTTTCTTATGTCGAGCATAAAATTGTCTAAATGTCTAAAATCCATGCAATAAGATTTTGATTAAGCCTAGTGGAATTGTTTAAGCAACTCGCTTCGATTCCGTGGGTACACCTAGGAGTTGTATGCTAACAAATGTTTAGGCCCGCCAGACAGTCAAAGAAGGAAAGTTAAAATGCACAAGTTTGAGTGCTACGAAAGGGCAGGTGAATTTTAGAGATAGTGTTCTTTGCCTTCAATTTCTTCTTCAAGATGGCGGCTGCGGCAAAATTTTCTAGAAGCACTAGTTGTGGTTATGATGGCGGGCGCTTGCCAAAGCATAGGACGGTCTATACGAAACAGCGATCTGGCTGCTTTCTTGTCGAAGTTTGGCCAGATTTGTTGCGTGATTCTACAATGTGGTTCTGTCAGTTATCTTTTATTCACCTGCTTGTGTTATTTCGACCTGCCTTTAAAGCCGTAGTGAATCGAGTTCATCAAATTCCGCTACTCAAGCAGAAAATCATGTCCCGAGAAATGAATATCAACATGAACAGCATATCGCATATAAGCGTTGAAACAAAAACGTAAGTCAACAATTTCTTTACTGACTAAAAAGGTCAGACTGTGGAAGAATCGTTAAATGAATTAAACTAGTGAAGCCGCATGGCGCCAAAACGCCAACATTTAATTAAATTTTTTTAACAGCTGAAACCCTATTCAAAAACCTTAAAAATATTCTTAATGATTAATCTAGACCTTTTCTCAGTGATAAGAGGTCTCACACGGTGTCGGTTTTCATTTCATCAAATTTCAAATCTCCCTGTAACTTCAAAAAATAAAACCTGTGCACATCTAAATATGTAGAATCCCATTTCTTTAATTTGACTTCTAATTTTGGAAATTCGAAATAACGTTGCAGATGTTGTGACCTTCAAAAAAAAAAAATATTGCAGTTCTAATTAAAAATGTTATCAGCCTATAATAGTTTTCTTAAAACTTTTTCGTTTGCCACTAATATTTCGATAACTCATTTATGTATCTTTCATATAAGTAAAACAAATTCGACTTTTCAAGCAGGTGGCAACCTCTTTAAAGGTTAAATATTATGTTACCAGGCTATTGAAGGTATTTTCAAACTAAAATCTTTCGCCTTTCATTGTTATACATATTTCAATTAATTGATGAATTAAGTTGAATTTAGTTTTTTAAGGACATGGCAACTCTCGTAACAACAGTTTAGAAATAAACTATTTTCAAACCCACTTCGATTGATATCCATCTTTTGAAAATCCATTTAACTTATTTAACAATTTAATCTTAATTTTTTCAACAAAGAAAAAAACCAAATGTTCTATTGAAAGATTTCCTAAAACTCGTTCTTTTGATAAACATACTTTAAAATTTCATGTTATTTATGTATAATGAAATGCCGCTTTAAAAAGACACAGTTCATGATCCTCACTAGAGCAGTTAATCTTGGAACCACCAGTTACAATTTAAAAATCAAAGGGGAAGAAATTGAGGAAGTTGAGCTCATTAAGTACCTGGGTATATATATAGATAATAAACTTAAATTTGATGAGCATGTTGAGCATACAGTGAACAAAATTGCGAAAAAAAATTGGTCTTATGAAAAGATCTTGTAAGTATCTGAGAAGAAGGTATAAAACCCTGGTCTATAGATCTATAGTAGAACCACATTTTATATACTGCCCAACAATCTTCTTCTTAGCAAGCGACGCAAATATCGAGAAATTGCAAAAAATGCAAAATAGAGCTATGAGGTTCATATTAAATAAGCGTTACGATACACCTACACAGGAGATGATCACAGATATGAATTGGTTGAGTGTTAAGCAAGAGGTTTTCTATCATGCTATGAAATTCGTATACAACATAAAGAACGGTAAACTTCCAGACTATCTGAGCGACAATCTTCGATATATAAATGAAACTCATTCATATATACTCAGGGAAAACAATTGCTTTAGACTCCCACTTTATAGAACAGAGGTAGACAAAAAAAATATATTTTATAAAGGTTTAAAGTGTTTTAATGAGTTACCGCCACATGTAAAAGACTGTGATAACTTTGTTGCTTTTAAAAGACAACTATTTGATCACTGTAAAACTCTGGCTATTAGGTAGGAGAGCACGGAACGGAATGGAAACCAGGCCTTTCCATCCGACCAAGCAGCAAATGATCTAGCATACGAAAGCTTCCGACTATGCCCAACAGCCCGACCATAACGCGGAGCGGAAACTAGACCTTTCCGCCCGCCTCACATCACGGAATCCAGCGTCAGGGTTTGCATATTAATGACGACGGGAACATGGATCGGAGACTCGGCCTTTCCGACCGTGACTATCAACTCGTGAGCAACGCGGAGCGGAAATAAGGTCTTTCCGCCTGCTGCACATAGTACATATTTAAAGGTAGACTGGAGACTAGGCCTCGCCAGCTACCAAACTAGTTAGACAATATACATTTATATTGGTTATTTGATAGTTTTAGAAACATAAACAGCTTTGTAATTGAAAATTTAAACTTACATATACGCATACTTTGTTATATATTAAAAATACCTATCTATACTTTTAAGTCGCAAGACTGTAACAAATAAATAAATAAATAAATAAAATAAAAACAGACGGCAACCTTCTTAAAATTTATTTTCGAACTACAATTTCCTTAAATATTTTTCGCCTGACTTTGTTATAAATATTTCAATTAATGATGAATTAATTAATGATGAATTAAGTGCAAACTCATTTTTTGAACACGTGGCAATCCTCCGAAATATAGTTCTTGAATAAAGGATTTTACACCCATTTCCATTGATTACCATCGGTTAGTTATTCATTTGACTTATTAAATAATTTTAGTTTAGCCCTTGAAGCTGGGCAACCCTCAAACACATCAAAACTCTCTCATTTGACATCCATCGTTTATATTTCAATTCTCAAATAGGTGGCAACTCTATTCAAAATATTTCCAAACTACTATCTTCTTAAACCTCTTCTGTATGACACCCATATAGCGACACCTTATTCACATACCAAATTCCTTTAATTAAAATTTAATTACATTTTTTTTTAACATGTGGCAACTCTCCTGTACGTAGTTATAAAGCCTTTTCAAAACCATTTCGATTGATACCCATATTTATTAATTGATTTAACTTTTTAATTTATTTGAGCTTATCATCTTAACAGGTGGCAAATTTTTTCGAAAAAGTAAAACCTTCTTGAACATCCGCACCTTCAGCCCTTTAATTTCGTACCCCACTTTTGAAAATCGAACGGACGGTACAGATCTGAGGGCATTGATTAGTAAATAACTTGAGTTTAATTATTTAACAGGTGGCAACTCAGGAAAAATGTTCACAAAATCATATTAAGAACTTCGTCATCATTAAATGGGGCCTTTACTGCAATCAGTGAGTGGCCAAGCCGACTTTGCTGCTGCTAGAAGGCAAATATGGATCATTCGGTTATAGAATAAAACGAAGAAAAAAAAAATGTAAAAATATTTACCATTTTTCAATTTAATTAGCCAAAGATATACCAAAACATTTGATAGTACGACGAATTTGAAGGGTTTGGACTAATTCTTCTTTATATAAATAGCTTTGTTATATTTATAGAATGCTAAAACTTCGATACATAGGAAAGTGCAAAGTTAAAAAAAAAAAATCGTTATTAATATAGTTTCGTTCTTTTTATATATAGGCATTCTAAACGTCTACATTCTCAAAATTCGTTATGTAGAGACTTTTGAATCGACTTTTTGTTATATAGAGGCATTTTCTAATGGGAATTCAACCGCAGGATTTGAAGCTCGAAATATATTCGTTATACACATCTATGGACTATTTTTGTACGGAACATTTTAATTTTATCATGGTTCGTTATAGCGAGCTTTCACTGTAACAAGTACATATGTTGCAAACACACAGTTTTCTTCTTTGAAGTGCCTACTTTGTAGAAAGATATTGAAAAGTCAAATATATTCAACGCTTCAGCTGTCTTCGTCTAAATACATATAGAGAGCTTGCATTCACAATACTTTCTCAAGTTCGCGACTTAAGTGTTGGTTCGACCTAACTCACACAAGAAATAGCTGCAACAGTACCAGCAACGCAACATGTCTTACCATCGTAGCAGTTCGCTGAAAGTAATGCAAAATGCTTATTGATTTTCTGAAATTTATGCACTGCAAATTCTATGAAAATCACAGCATCAGTCGCAGCGATAACAACACATGTTTTCGAGGGAATGTTTCAAGTATCGGTAATCAACACAAATAGTACTCGTGTGACAAAATTTTCTAGGTATGCGTCGCATTAAAAATGTCAAGTTTTACATTAACAATGTCAGATTTGGCATATTCATATTAGAGTTGCCATATTTCAACACTTAAGTAGCAACCATCGTTTATGTATGTAACTGACGGAAAGTTAGAATTTTTTTGTCACCTCCTCATCACATCGCCACATTACTACATCATTTCATTACTACATCGCTAAACTGCAGTTCAATGGTAATGCTTACTTGCCTCCGAAAATAAGAAAATATGAAATAAAACAACAACATCAATCACCTGTACCATGAGTACCGCCAGGGAAACACCACAAGCTGGTCATACTCTGTTGCAAGAATATCAAGTTGGTGTGGTTGGCTTGAAGTGTCGGAACATGTAAGTTACTGCAATAGTAGCAACATATGAAGACAAATGACCAACATGCAAACCATTAATTTCCCTACACTTCATTCATAGCGACAACAGCAACATCAATGCCCACAACAACATCTTTTCAATAACTCTTTAGTTTACATTTTGTGAATAACACTCACTTACATATGTAAATATGTATAAATAACCGATATCCGGCGAGATATCACACTGTGTGTGTTGCTTGATTTCTGAGCTGATCAGCTTAAGCTAACTACAACACAAACACCACATTACACTATAGACAAGCAGCTCATCGAAAGTGGCGAAAATATAAATATTAATGAGACTTCGTAAAAGGGGATTTCTGGGCTCGCCCATTACGGATCTAAAGTCAGATTTGGAACATTCAAAATGGCGAATGATTTAAAAAAAAATTAATAAATTTTTATGAAACTGTCTATAAGCTGGTTTCTGGGGTAGCTGATTTCGAATCTGCAGTCAAATTTAGAATATTTAAAATGTCGGTTGACTTTTAAAAAAGTATTCAATTTTTGTGACATTTTCTACAGTTTTTCTGAAGTTAGTTTTGAAAACTTTAACATGGTGGGTCCAATATGGGGGACGAAAATAAAAAAAAGTTATGAGAGCGATGTAAAATTCAATCACACTTTGTTAAGAACATTTGGATTAAGAATTTACTTTTGAAATTAAAAAAAAAAAATACAAAAGTAATAAATAAGTATGAAAAAGTAAGAAAAAAAAACGGTTCCACAAACAGACTGAAAGTAATTTTTGTATCTGCCAGCAATGAAATAACTAATCAATTTATTTGCAACTTGGGCCAAGTGTGCCTTTATATATATTTGGGCAAGGCAGGTAGGTCCTCTCATACCAACCCCGACATTAGACCAATCAGTCTTACGTCTTTCATTCTCAAAATTTTAAAGAGGATAGTGGACGCAGCATGCCAATAAGAAAGGCAAATCTACGGAAACCGCCTTGCACTCGCTCGTCGGGTTGGTGGAAAAAAGTTTAGCAGATAAAGGGTATGCTTTGGTTGCCTTCGTACATATAAAAGGCGCCTTCAACAAAATTAATGCAAGCGCCATAACGGGTGCCTTAGAAGAGCATGGAGTTGACAAGAACGTAGCGGCGCTAATTGAATCTATGCTTGTCAGCAGGACGATAATCGCTAAGCTTGACAACACCACAATAAGCAGAAAGGTCTGTAGAGGCACTCCTCAGGGAAGGATTCTCTCCCCTCTACTCTGGTATCTGATGGTGAACTCTCTACTGGTGGCACTAGAGAGTGGGGTTACCACGTCACAGCATATGCTGATTGCCGTTAAAGGCAAATACCCAAATACCCTAATGGAGATTTTGCGCTCTAACATGGTCACGCTCAGAAATTTGACGGAGAGTAGGGGACGCGGAATAAACCCCGTTAAAACCGAAGCAATTCCCTTTATGAGAAAACACAGGCTTCCCATAGCCTCCCCGCTGAACTTTATGGGTGTGGAGATATATTTGAAGGAAAATGTTAAGTACCTAGGACTCATATTAGACAGGAAACTTACGTGGAAATCTAATATAGAGGAAAGAGTAGGGAAGGCCAACGTTGCGTTCTAAACTTGAAATCATGCGGTCGGAATCAAGTACGGGTTCACACCCCGTATTACACATTAGTTTTACACTTCGGTGGTCAGGCCTATACTACTCTATGGAATACTTGTATGGTGGCCAGAAACTCAAAAAGCAAGTTAGCTAAAAATATTGAGTAAGGTCCAAAGAACAGCGTTTCTATGCATTTTAGGTCCATAAGGACCACCCCAATCAAAGCGCTAGAGGTGGTAACCAATTTGCCCGCAATAAACATGGTGAAAAAATATGTGGCCGCCGATTCCGCGCTCAGACTAAAACGCATGGTGTTATGGAAGGATCGGCGGTTCGGTCACGCCTCCATACTTTACACTCTGGGTAGTTACAACCAAGAAGTTGACTACTCCGCTCTGAAACCAATCTTCATTACGCTCTTTAAGACGAGCATCCCGTCAAAAAGAAAACGGCAAACGCCGATACCATGGAGACGGGGGAATTGAATTTTTATACGGATGGATCCAAGCTAGACAATAGGGTTGACTACGGAGTTTTCTCTAAAGAACTAGGACTAGAACTATCCATCCGAAATCCGGAGCACTGCAGTGTCTATCAGGCAGAAATTTTAGCTATAAATCAGGTCTTCATTACGCTCTTTAAGACGAGCATCCCGTCAAGAAGAGAACGGCAAACGCCGATACCATGGAGACGGGGGGAATTGAATTTTCATACGGATGGATCCAAGCTAGACAATAGGGTTGACTACGGAGTTTTCTCTAAGGAACTAGGACTAGAACCATCCATGCGAAATCCGGACCACTGCAGTGTCTATCAGGCAGAAGTTTTAGCTATAAAGGAGGTGGCAGTGAGCCTTACTACGCATATCGTAACGAAGACTACGATTAATATTTTTTCGGATTGCCAGGCGGCCATTAAATCAATGAACACGGTAATGCTGAGATCGAACGTTACGCAGGAATGCTTCGCAGCTCTAAACGATATTAGCGCTGTGTTTAAGGTTAGCCTCACATGGGTACCAATACACAGAGATATTGAAGAAAACTGCAGGGCGGCTGAGCTAGCTAGGAAAGGTACGAATCTTCCCCTATGTGAAGACTGAGGCACTATTGGGATACTCATGGCAACCACCAAATTAGAACTTCGAAATAGCATGATCCAAGAGGCCAACAAGTCATAGCTAGAGGAGGGCACTTGTAGAACAACCAGGTTGCTTTTGCCATAAATCGATAAGAAAAAGACGAACGGGTTGCTCAGTCTCTCAAGAGAGGATATTGCGATGGGCACGGCTTGTGTAACCGGTCTTTGGTTATTTGGCGGGCACCTTTCAAGACTAGGAATATTCTCCCACGAATATTGCAGAAAGTGCAGAGATGAGGAAGAGGAAGAAACCGTAGAGCACTTCTTCTGTAGTTGCCCAGCTTTGGCCAAGAGGAGAGCAGGCTTTTTAGGTAGGTCCTTCTTTAGCTCTCTTACGGAATTATCACGCGGATTAATATAACCTATTCTACGCTTTATAAGAACCTCAAATTTGTTCTCTGATGAATAGTCACCGAGGTTGCCGTGTTCTGCAGTGGTACCACAATGGACCTTGAAAAGGTAAGTTGGTCACTTGAACCGACTGCCATATCAACCTATCCTTACGTAATTTTCGCCACTTTTGATTAGCTGCAGGCCCAAAGTGCATTTAATTGATTTTAATAGTCACTGTTCTGCATTTGTTTTTCTTCTTATATATTTGACTTTATCTGATTTTACTTTTAATCAGACTTTTAATCAAATCTTGATCTTAATTTTAATTTGTCCTCAATATTACTCTTAATCTTAATCTTCATCTTAAAATTTATCTTCATGTTAATTTTAATGTTAAAACTAATATTAATCTTAATATTAATCTTAATCTTAATCTCAATATTAATCGCAATGTTAAACCCTTATCCTAAACTTAAACTTCATCTTAATCTTAATCTTTCAATTTTAATTTTAATTTTAATTTTAATTTTAATTTTAATTTTAATTTTAATTTTAATTTTAATTTTAATTTTAATTTTAATTTTAATTTTAATTCTAATTTTAATTTTAATTTTAATTTTAATTTTAATTTTAATTTTATTTTTAATTTTAATTTTAATTTTAATTTTAATTTTAATTTTAATTTTAATTTTAATTTTAATTTTAATTTTAATTTTAATCATCTTAATCTCAATCGTAATTATGCCTTACCACGACGACCATCCCACCGGCCGCTTTTTTATACCATCGGAGATGGATTTACAGCCAACTGATCGCAAAGTAGTTTCACTTTAAATATGTGTGTCTCTGCACCATAAAGTTTGCTTACTTTTACCAGCACAAGCTCAACAAGTAAAATAGATCGTTTTTCAGTATCATCGTCGATGTGTAAAACTGTCACCACACAGCGTCCCTTGGGATTTTCGTTTTGTTTGTCAGTTGCAGCTATTTTAGAAATGCACAGCAACATTGCATCGCAATTAGCCGGCAATCAATACAAATCACACCAAATCACTTGAAAGACATTGCCAAAAGAACGCTAAGATTGCTGTCAAGAATATCAACATGCAAAAAACACCGCAGACACAACAAATACTACAATGAAAACTTGACAACATGAAAAAGTGCAAAAAATAGCAACAACAACGAAATAAACGTACCATATTGCGGTTCTCAACATTTGTTCTTTCCCTCAAAAGTTGTCGCACTCTGCTGTACGGGCGCGCGCTTTTCTCACACCAATTTTTCTTAGATTGCTCATTGTGTCACACTGTTCGGACAACCAACAGCGTTGCTTACTGTATTTGTAATTCGGTTTCCACATTTGAAGTAATTGTGTGCACTGCAGTCGGCACTTGGCGAGCTAATGGTCCTTTGTAACTATTTAACTCAAATAGGAGGCGCCATTAAGCACAGCAGCAATACCAAGAAGCTACAGGTCGAAAGCAGTAAAAAAAGTAGAGTAGATAACAGCAACAACATCATGTCACAGCAACAGTAAAAAGGTAACGACAAAGCAGGACAAATCCCCTGGTCCAACTGTATCACATGAGCCATTGACATTAAGTGTCACCATCAGTGGACGCGATAAGTCACCAACAACAGCTACTACAAATATCGGCAGCCCAAAGGTCCAAGTATGTAGTAACAAAAGCTGCACAAATACAACGGAACAACTAACAATGAGACATGTTGACAATATCAGTGTGGTTAGATGCACTTCTAAAATGAAACCAAGTTAAAAACCTCTGACACACTGAAATATTTTCGCGCATTCAAAGGCACCGAATGCATTTTGGAACAATCGTCCAGCCAACCACCAGTGCCTATTTCGATTACTAAAACGTTGACTAGCGCATCTTCGCGTAGCTTACTTCAAAGGGTTTGCGCCGACTTGTCACAAATATTTAATGTCAGTTTGTGCTGCAACATGAAATGAGAAGAGAGTTGGAGGGCGGTTGGTCAGGCGAGCATAAAAACATGCTAAGCGGTGGCGCCTACAGCGCAGCTGGCGGCGCACTACTTAGCAACGTTAGAAGTGCTGCGGCAATTCGCTTAGCACAGTACGTGAAATTAAACTCGATAAATAAACGTGTAAATGCATGTCAAATCGATCAATAGTTGGAATCGACCATTTTTGATTTGGGTGAATTTTGATCAGATTTTTTTCTAATTATTCTGCTAAAATGAAAAAAAAAATTTGTTTTTCGAAAGTTATGCAAAATGTTTGCGAAGTCGGGCCAGAATGGTGTGTTATGAATACGTTGGAATTTGAGAGTGTTAGGAAATTTTCAAATGCACTTTTGGGAACTACTCGAACAAATATATCGAGCCCTAGAGCATCTAGATATATTTCTGAATCAAAAAGAAATTTTGAAAAAAAGGTCGCTTACGTTATTTTGGCGGTTAGGGCTCGATATGACCCTACTAGGTCACGTAAAATGTTTAAGGAATTTTTGTGACAGTGCAGGACTGTGTAATTAAATAAAATATAAAAATATAATACTGATCTGAAACACAGTATTGGGGAGAAGTTTCCCCAAAGCGTTGCAAATAACACATTCCCTCGACATCTCGTTCTAGGAACCGGAATTACTTGGTTATTGCCCGACCAAGGGCCTTTTAGTCCGGTTCAGATCATACTTAAAGAAACTCCTTGGCCATCCATCTGATTCGGGCTGCATGGAGCCAAACCCCGGATCAGAAATCTACTTATGTTGCGTATGTCGGAGAAGATTCCATCTGAAATCCAATTCGGTTAGATGCCACACATGCTACGGATAAACCCACTTAAAGATCCATTTAGCGCTTAGGTCATACAGGGGGTAGACTACACGGTATGTGACCCCTTGTTTCTCAATCCAAACGACAAGCACCACTTCCACGGGCGCCCAGAACTCAGGCAATGTTCCGGCCGATGCTTTGGCCTGCGCACCGCGAGTAAACAAGTGGATGCGGATGCCCAGCACCGCCACCAACTTAACTTAGCTGGGAGATAATCACCTGCATGTCATGAAATATTGATACATAGTTGCTATCCAGGAAACGAAGTATCGCAGCAACTTAATTCTCAGCCCTGTTCAGTAGCGCCGGATAAAATGGCGATGGCTTAAAATTCGTCAGGCACCAGTGCAGTATCGTCTTATTGGAAGCAGACATCGACTGCAGGGATGCCATCCTATAATTTCAACGTATTGCCGTCCGGTGAGGCAATGTCGAGATCGAAATACTTAACGCATATATATAGTATAACAACCTGATACACATATGCACCATGCCACCCACGATCTATCTCATACAAGCCTGTCAAACGACCTTAGCGGGCATTTTATTGGCAGAGAAGATAGACTATTCGTATACCATGACGACACGTCTACTACGGTCGACTACTATGTGACACAAGTCATCAGTGGACACGGATGCTTTAAAGCATACCTTTATCGCTTTGCACATGTGCAAAACCCTTATTGTATGTGGACCGACGGTCATAGAAGACGCTCCCCCTTCACCTCCTTGAGATGCGCACTTAAAACGAAACTTGTCTCCAGTATAACACCAGAAATATGATGCCGATAATGTTAACCAGGGAATAAGTGGCACTGAATTGTTATATCCGGACTATACGACACTTAGATACGAGCTTCCTAGTAGTACAATCAAAATGGGCGGGTTGGTTTAACACCAGAACAACACAAATAGTGGGTGGCATTAATAACGGTAGGATGTTTAATGGGTTAAAGTCTCACACGGACTGGTTTGGCGTTTAAGTTTTCGGTGCTTCCTCTTCTGAAAAATTAAATGTTATACCATGAACGATAACGCTTCCACTAAGATTTTGGGTAGTTATAGAAGCTTGCCTGAACTAACAACCTGCTTTTGCGGATCCCCACAGCTTTATAAATTCAATAAGGCTTCGCGGAAGCTACCCAGAGCACATTGGCCGCTCTTTATGCTGAACATATTGGGTACGGCGAGAGTAGAATAACTCCCCAAGGTTCTCAACCTGTCTACGACCACTCTCATAATTCCAGACTTGCGGAAATCTGGTAGAGTGGTCCTGACGAAACCTACCAATAAAGATGATTTTTATCGCGCGGTAATACTCTTATCTCCAATAGTGAAGACACTCAAGGCCTCACTCAATACTTCACATGTTACCTGACCCAGGAAAAGCTTCAGTATGGCTTACGTAAAGTGCACTGTACCACCACAGAAATTTATGCCATAAAAACTTAGATAACTCGTGGCAATAACCGCCAATGCCCCTGCGAGAGAACTTTCTAGTAGAGCCGAAACTGTAGAATACTTTTGGCACCGCGTATCATTCCGCGCTACTATAATAGGTTGGACGGCGGTTAATCTGAACTGAAAATTAAATAGAGATTCCTACATGGTAATGTCATCTCCCTACTTTTGTTCAAATTCTATATTTCGAAGTTTCATCAGCCACTATAGTGCACTAGAGAAATTATCGCTGTTCTCATACGCGGCAATGATTTTAACGGATCCGTACTCAAAGTAAATGACTATCTCTCCGAACCCACATGACCCTTCACCAAAACTGCGACAACCATCTTTACCATTTTGACGAAAGAGGTCAAGCTGCAACTGGGAATTCATGTTGATGGCACACAATTTCCATCTGTAAGCAACTCGATAATCCTTGAGATAATTTTCGGCAGTCTGCTCTCTTTTTCTGTCCCTACCACCTAAATTGTCAAACAAGGACAGAGTCAGAAGAAAGCCTTGAATAATGATGCGGCACTTTGGTTGTTGGAGAAGAGTAGAATGCAGATGACGGAGCTACAGTTATATTAAAATACAGCACTGTGGTCTGGCTACGGGATATCTTCTGATGTCTGCAGGGCATAATTTGCTCAATATTATGTTAGGTAAGCAATTTTTGGTCGGCTTCTATCGAAACTTGCTAAAACTAGAGCCTCCTAGGCGCCTAGGCGCATCCGAATACCTCTCCAAGCACTAAAGGATGTATTCTAGGACTATTCTCAACGGCCATTGGACCCGATGCAGTACAGGCAAGCCGTAAATGGAATTCATAGAAAGACCATCACCGCTATTTCGCTATTTCCTAACCCATGAACACCTTTATAAGAATTCAATCACCACCAATTGCATAGGAAGAGCTTTAGCTGCTTTCCGGTACCTGCGCTATTTAGACATTAGTAAGATTTGCATATTGTAGTAGAAGATCCACATTAGAGCTCGACATATTTACCAACATATATACATATGCTCTGGATTTGAAAGTTCCCCGCGTGACACTAACTATCTCTTCTCATGGCCACCCAAACCCACTCAACTTTTTTTTCTTCCTTTGGTCATAGAGCGCGTTACCTGGGCATACCGTTTGTTAAGTTTGAAAAGATCAATTAAAGGTTTAGATAATTTAGTATTTTT
>NW_023458559.1:36202133-36258874 GCF_013731165.1 Rhagoletis pomonella
AGTATATTTGGGTAATCCCTCAAGGTTTCGAGGATAATCGTAACAATATATATACTACTCTAACAACAATGGAATATCTGTACTCTCTTTCGGCCGCGCCTGGAGATTTCTTAGTCAGAATTATGTGTTTTTCGGGCAACTCTGAATCTGTTTCACAGAGAAGAGAGGGAGTGGAAGTACTTTTGATTGCATATACAGACATATGGGCCTTGCGTTAGCTTAACAGATGCAGAACGGATGCAGAACATTTGCTATTACAAGCACTTTGAATGCCAGTGAGTCCATTTACCAGATACTGCTAAATTGGGCTCGACTGTGGATTCTTACTCTCACAGTTGCTTGGAAGACGACAAGGTGGAATCATCTCAATGTGTTCCCTTGGGTTAGGTTAGGAAGGCGCATACGATTGACTCGTACTTCCATTCGGAGGCAGATTTAACCATTGTTAACGCCCTCAATGAGTGCCAGGATCCTTCTAACCGGAGCTCCGATTTTTTCCCCTCCGCTATCTTGTCCAAGCTAGTCAAAAGGCGTGATCCCAAATTCTTGAGACGTCTTGTCTGGAAGTGGTGATCCGATTTCTATTCTTCCTCAACCCGACCACTTCCGTAGAGGGAGCTTTTTGGTATACGCCATCGATGGAGAATTGCTGCTAAATTTAGCTCGTCACAGTACCCTGTGATGACGCCGGTAAGAGGCCTTTCTACTGATTTGTTTAGTGTCAATTTATATTTAGTACGACTTTTATTGAGTCTAGACCATAAGGATCTTGAGATCCCTCAGTCGTCTGGATTGGTCCATAGGACATTAGTTATGGCTGTGGTGTAATCTTCAATCCGCCTAACCAGAAAAGAAATCGATGGTAGTTAGAAGAGAGGTACCATTTCTTGGGCTATTCTGTTCCCTTCGATTTTGTTGTATCCAGGTACCCAGCATAGAGAGGTTTCGATGTGACTCAATGAAGCCAGTGGTACACGACATTTTCTAACCACTTTCGACTTAACTAATTTGAAGCTTTAAGTTTTCAATACCGCCTGGCTCTCAACTAATAAAGTGGCGTTCCCCGACAGAGACTTACTATACCACATGAAACACGCCGCCTTCTCTATGGCAAAGATCTCCGCCTAAAAGATACTGCAGCCAATAGGTAGGTGATATGATTGCCTTATCTGAAGGTCCTTGGAGTACCCCAGCCGGACTCCCTTTTCCATCTCTGACCCCTCCGTGTAGATGGCAGTGAAATAATTTACCGAAGGTTGGTTGCTTTCCCAATCTTCCCTGGTTGGAAATTATATGGGAATCTTAAAACTAAAATCTCAGGATGAAGGGAGGTAATCAGTTTCGACGCCTAAGTCGGCTTTGATTCCGTTACGCCGTCCTTTATTCATTAGCTTTACGACCGCTGCGTGCCCGTAATTGGTTTGCTTTCACAATTTTGATTCCCTAAGTCTAGCGGTCCCTTTTGCGGCTGCGCTTGTTTTGAACTCTTGTGGTGGTTCAGCCCTTCTTCTGCGCCACGGTGCCTAATAAACCGAGGCGTGCGAGTCCCTATACTCTTAGAATTATTATTTGATTGCCACTTTTATCCAATGCTTTTCACCAGACGTTTGATACGTTAAAATCGGTCGGATAACTGTATATACCATGAATGATATACGGTGACAGCTTCCAGTTTTTCCCGGCAACTATTTACAGTATAGTATGCCGCTAGGCCCTACTTTGCCCTTTGCTCTAGGTTGCGCCTTCACGTAAGTTTAGAGTCAATGATAATACCTAGGTAGTACACCTCTGAGCGGAGGTTCAGACAAGTCCCATCCAGCTTTGGTAAGGAAAATTCTGGAAACTTTTTTTTGTCCAGTCTCCTTAAATAACACGCATGACTGTGGTCTAAAGAGATATCCCTATCTCCATGAGAATTTTTCCTTGAGCCCAGCAGGAATTAAGTGATTTTTGCTAAAACGTTAATATTTTTCGACATTGTGATAAGGTTGCTGCAATATGTGTAGTACAGTCTACAACGCAAAAAATAAAATAAATTGACAAAAATTAGCCATCGCCAGTCTGTCGCGACATGTAAAATGTGGCATGCGACAAATGCAACATCACGTCAAGTAGATTACAGACAAATGCTTGCCTAAGTAACGCTCTAGCAGCACCAACAATTATTGCTTGCGCATCACAAAAAAAAAGAAAAAAAGATCCAAGTTGTGTCAACGCAAATTGACATTTGACGTGACAGTAATCAACAACGTGTCAAAATTAAATAACTGTCACTTTAAATATGGCGGCCGCGACGCCAAGAAATGTAATGGCCGCCCGGCGGCTGACAATGTGGATATGTTTTGCACGCGCACGCAATGGAAAGTAGCGAGCAATGTAATTAAGTGAGGCAAAATCCAAAGCAAAAGGAATAGAAATGAAATGAATAGAGCAAAATTGAGTGGAAGGAAAAAAATATAATAGCGGCAAATGATGGCATTAAGAGTGGCAATCCAAACGGCAGCAATGAAGCTTTTTCCAAGCGCAGGCTGAGCTGGCTTTGCACTTCTTGTTGTTGCGGCAGCGAAAAGTGTGAGAAAATAGTTGACCACAGGCGTTTTGCTACCATTTCGGAGTGTCGTTAGTGAAATGGCCAAACTGAGGCAAAACCATTTAAGCGGATACGCGCGCACATTGCTGCAATATACATACCGCATTGTATATGCTGCATGCAACAACTGCCGGTTTGTTGAAGGCGTTTGAACGGCAGAGATTACGTTTCTTTTTTCTAAAAAAAAAAAAAAGTGGTCATGAAAATTTGCGAGCAAATATTCAAATGCGATGTATGTAGTTGTTGGCAATTGGTCGGCACAATATTGCGAGTAATTGCAGCTTAGTGTCGAAGAGGCCGTGGCATGCACATTGACTTCATACCAACAGTGCGCACAATGCTGGCCGAAAGCCCGCTTCATGCGAATAGCAGCGGTACAATGAGTGCAAAAAAAGCCAATGACTGCAGCTGGTGCATGGTGCATGGAGCATGGGGCATGGTGTTTTTGTGGCATGCGTAAGCACGTACAACGCAACATTTATCAATGTCAGCAGCGCGAATTATCCCACCGGCCGGCGTTGCTAGTGCACTCGGTTAGCATACCTGATAGCCACATACATGCTTGCCCGCCTGGCTCACTCTCTCGCCTCACTTATGAATGTAGCTCACTTGGCACCGAAGACAAATTGTTCTTAGTTGCCTTTATTTTGCGCATGCCTCGGCAGTTGTGTGGCATGCTTATGGTTTCGCTAATCCGCTAACGTGTTATTTATGCATTTTTCATGCGTTTGTGTAAGCACAATTGTTCGAAAATATTCAGTGTGAATGCAAAAATGAATGAAACCATGCGATGAATGAATTCGCTGCTACCCGCACATTTCCATCCGCATTCACTTTTCTTGCTGGCTTTGCTAACTTTTTTTAGCGTTTCTATGTGAAACGCATTTTAAGTTGTGGATTAGCCAGATTTTCAATGTATTTGTGCCAGTTTTGAAACTCTAAACGAAGCTTGTTAGTAAAAGTGCTATGCAAAATATATAAATAATGAAGTAGTTTGCTCTAACAGGGTCAAAGGACCACAAACTAAAAAAAGGTTTCAACCGGACAAGGGAATGTTATGCTCAAAAGTCTTGATGTAGACTACATTGAATAGGACTGGATCGTCAAAAAAATACTTTTATTATTTCGTATAGGAGGATAGCGAACCTTCAGGAAATAATAATAAAGCTTATTGCTCAAAATGACACTCAAATAAATTAACACACAATACATAGATCTGGACCACTCCGATACGCGAACAATTCAACCTTTATGTGCATGATACTGCCGCTTTGCTTCAACGCGGGGTCGTTGTTACTAATAGGTCTTGCCTAAATCGGCTAGTCAATCATTCGCTGTTATCCAGTTAAACCAAGGATAGCTTGGGTTAGGTTAGGTTTTAGAGGTTGCCTCAGCCAAGGGACGAACACGGAGAATTAAGAGAATGTCCTTTGTGATCGATGAACCAGTCGGAAACTGCGCACCAAAATGTTTCTATCTCAGTCCCGCGAAAACTGGGAAGTCTAATAGAAGGTGTTAAGATAATCCCACTTCATCATCCTCTTGACAGCTGATGAAAAAGCGATCATCTTAGATTCCTAATCGTGAACCGAATTGCTGGGTCTGAGGTCTTGCGAGCATAGCGAGCTCTTTGACTGTCCCTGGTCCCCCAAAGGCACGAAAGATGTTGAAATTGCGCATTCGTGGTTTTAGCCGAGCGTGAGCCGCAGGAGAACAGAGGCTTCCGTAGCACTTCCATACCTGGTGATAATATTTCAAGGGTGACTTTCCTTGCCAGGTCATTAGTCATGTAGTTCCCGGCAATGCCACTGTGGCCCGGCACCCAAATCAGGCTGATTAGGAAGTATTCCTGCATTCCTTTATCGATTCGATTTCGAGAGCACCATCACAACGTTCAGACCCTGATAGCCACCTGGCTAATAGACGTTACACTTTGACAGCTATTTACGTCTGAAAGACACTGCGGAAGCCTATACATAGTTTCGGCTAACGATACATCCACCAACCCTGCGTCTAAATTACCCCGCCACACTCAGTTTTCTCTTGAGAGAATAAAGGTAGAGAACGAGAAACTGGCAGACATCTCGGAGACGAATTAATCTGACCGTTGAGGGGCGAAACTGAAATCATTTAGGTCTCCACAGTCGAACTTTGGTTCCAGTTAACCGCAGGTTTCCTTGGTCATAATTGCAGTTTGTGCTGTGACAATTCCGCCTGCAATATCTACAGGTGTAATGTTTAACACGATGACGTTAAGGTTACGCGCTTCGGTTGCTGTTAACATAATTTCTACTGTACCTCCAGAAGTGTTTATTTTGCGGACACTATTGACTTTACTCTGAGTGCAGGTGCTCCTGACTCAGCCATGGAAGTTCTGTCGCGAAATATAACTAAGGGTAAGTCGCAGAAACGTGATGTTTCGAAAGCGTCGGGCTAAAAGGAAAGCGGAATTAGGTGAGTACCCAGCCGGAAATTCTCTAGGCAAAGCCCTGATTCCATCCAGAGCCTGGCTAGATTTCAGTAACCGATATTTTTTAGATGGAAATCTCTTCTAGATTATTATTCCGGCGATCCATGGATGCTAGAAAAAACGCATTTTCGCCGATATAAGGAAAGAATATTTTTAATGTGAAAATAATTCCAATTTAGGACTGCGCTATAATTCAAATGAGGACCTTCAAAATACAGTGAAAAAGGCGCTATTTAGAATTACTAGAAATGTGGTGTCCATAACAATGAATTCGTGGCTAGATACAATTCCAGGATATACTTTATTCAGAATTGACATAGATTGACCCATATGTATGTCAGTAAGAGCGGGAAACTTCTTACAGAAGAGCATATGTATTACAAATCTTGAAGAGAAAGCATTAAATGCGCTACGCATATTTGCAACGAAGACACAGTGACGTATATTTTATAAACGAATGCGTATTCCACAAAGTCACAGCGTCTGGCAGAGTGCCATAAATGTCACACTCATAAATTACTACCGCAATGATTTATTTCTTTTCCAGCATTACAATGTCAATAGAAATTGATCGATATGGCAACAATATACAATACATTCACCGTGTACGTGTTTCAAACGCTGGTGGCGCTGTTGTCGAGCTGAAGCAACAATCAGTTTGATTTTCGGGATGAGTGTTTATTTTATGTATGTTGCTCCTGCCAAAGCAGTGAAAAGAAAAAAAATGGTAAAGCGATTGCTGCTCAACTGATCGATCTGTAGAAGGACATACAGTGTGAGAAAAGCGTGCGTTATGGTATTTTTGAGTAAACGCTTTGCTGCATATGTACGTGCTGCGTTTGCTTCCAAGCAACTGGATTTTGTGATCATTGCTAAAGTAGCGACTTGTGATTGTTGCGTGCGAAACAGAAAATAATGCTGAGTGCAACTATCATTTGCTGGTGCTAGCAACACTTAATATTTACCATTAAGGCACTACAAATATATGTATGTATGTATTTCTATTTTGTTTTCCATATATATTTTGCGTTTTTTATAGCTCTTTAAATTCAATGCCAAGTGCAACACCTCCAACGAAAAATTTGCTATCACATTCATGCAACTTACCGTTGCATGTTTGCTCATAGAAGGATTGTGCAGTAATTAAGGCAACTACACGCTGTGCGGTCACATTAGTACATGCCAACTTCGAAAAGCTCAATTTGCTAAAGCAATTGCCGGTGTATTGTTTTTTGTGTGTTTGTGCGTTTATATGCAAGCTGTTGCTAACGCTTGCAACGAAGGTGATAAATTGAGCGACTGTTTAATTCCTTTAGCGGTAATGTGCCACTCGCACCATATTGAGGCACAACAAATTGACTGTTTCACTAAAAAGAGTCTTAAAGTGGAGCTTTCGTTGTACATATTTCACTTTTTTGTGTGTTGCCCCTGTGCCTCTAATTATGCCGTCGGTTTGAAATTTGGGTCATGAAAATCTTATACAAAATGGGAAAGTTTTAATTAATTTTATGGTACAGCTTTTGCCGGTGTTAAATTATGAACAATGAAACGAAGTCAGATTAAATAGCGGGAACTTTCTGCAAACTCGATGATTCAAGCCTGAAATTCAAACGCTGTGCCAAGTATCTTCGAGCAATTCTCTACTGTAAGCTAAAAAGAGGGTATCATGGGGTTTCTCATCTAACATAATTCACTAGATCTACACGGCCATTGTGGGTCCGATTTTACTCTACGGAGCTTTACAGCGCGATTCTGGCTAAAATAGTAATAGATTAAAGATAGATAGCAAGATAGTTCGAAAAACTTTTCTTATTCTAGTACAAAAAAAAGCCTTGAAAAAGCTCTCTCATTCACCGCCCGTTGTGAAAAGTTATTTTGAGTGAATTCACTTGTATATCTCTAGCTCACGTCCCTCCAACAGTCGCAATGGCCGAGTGGGCAAAGTACGGGTGTGCCAATCGAGAGAACCGAGTTCGAGTCATGGCGCAGCGGAATTTGTTTTCTTTTTATACCCGAGCGCACTTGTGCACAAGGGTATTATAACTTTGTTCACATAACGGTTGTTTATAACAGGCAAATCGAACCGAGATAGATATAGGCCCTTATTATGAGCTGTATTCGATTTTCGATCTTCGCTGGCTATCGAAGATCGAAAGTGAAATTCGTATTATGAGCTATGCAAGCGTGTCGAAATTTTCGTTGAGTATCGAATTTTCTGTCGAACAGAATTTTGCTTTCGATGGTGTAGCGAAGTGTTAGAAAATTGTGAAAAATGTATGATTTTGTATATGTTTTCTTACATTTTGGCGGCTAGGCCCTAATTTTAAACAATTTTTATTAATTTCATGCAGTTCTAACATCGTGAATACTAAACACAAGCTCGAAAGGCTGGTTTTACTTGTGAAAGAAAATCCCAATACTCTGTTGGCACGATCTCTGAGGACAAAATCGTAGCGCTGTTGATAGTTTTAAAATATTTTAAATAGATTTGGCTCACAAACGCCTCTTTAGATGGTCGGAACTTTTTAATGAATCTGTAGACAAATTTCTTAAATATATTTTATATCAAAATATATTCGAAAGGCTAATAAACTTAAACTCTCTTAAACATTTGCTACTCCTGGCCAGTTTACTAAGCTCTCATCCTCTGACGAATCGTTGAACCAGAACTCGTTGTACTCATTTTACCACGTTTTTTATAAACTTGCTTTCTTTTTTACTTCATTTTAATTAGAACAAATTTACATAAATATGTATAAGCACACTATTTAGTTTGGTCGATTTGTAAACAAAGCTTCTCAGCGGTGAAAAATATACTATTGTGAACAACCTAAACGAGCGAAATTCACAATAGCGCTATTCTTCATCGAATGAACGCAATAATACCAAATGAAAATTCGTTCGCTCAGCACTTTCGACCACAGTCGAAAATCGAATGCAACTCATAATAGGGGCCATAGACAAATGTATACATAAATGATCAGAATGAAAAGAGAAATCGATTAAGCGGTGACTGTCTGTCCGTCCGTCCGTCCGTCTGTGCACACGATAACTCGAGTAAAAATTGAGATATCTTAACGAAACTTGGTACACGTACTGATTTATGGCGTAGGACGGATGGTATTGAAAATGGGCAAAATCGGACAATAACCACGCCTACCTCCCATATAACGGTAATTTTCAGAAATACGAAAACTGCGATATTTTAGTAATTACTGAAGATTATTCACTCAAAATTGATGTTTACAATAAGTTTTAGACAAAAAATAAGAATATTATAAATTTTTGGAGATTGGGCGTAGCCACGCCCACTTATGGTTACATGTGTTTATCTTGGTAACCGCTGCACCAATTTCTTTCAAACTTGGCACAGTTGGTGGCCTTGATACGACATACAAAATGGCCGAAAAATTTTAAAATCGGACAGTAACCACGCCCACATCCCATATAACAGTAATTTAGAAAAATACGAAATCTTCGATAAATCAGTAAATATTAAAGATAATTTACTCAAAATTGAGGCTTGCAACAATTCCTTACCGAAATACGTTTATGATATAATTTTGGAAAATGGACGTGGCACCGCCCACTTATGATCATAAATATGTATCTCTGTAACCGTTCTATCAATTTATACCAAACTTGGTGTGGTTATTGTACTTGCCCCATAGAACCAAAACGCCGAAAAGTATTGAAATCGGACTAAAATTGCGGCCGCTTTTCATATAACGGTAAATTTCAGAAATGCTTGAAACTGCGATATTTCGAAATTTAAGGACGCCAATGTACTCAAAACTGATACACCCCGGCTTACCATCTAGCGGTAGGTTTCGGAAAGGTGCAAAAACATATATTTAATACTTGCGCCGGGTATTTAATGTTCGGCTCCGCCCGAACTTAGACTTTCTTACTTGTTTTAATATAAAATTTTTTCTAATTTGGTTTAGTTTTTCAGATTTTTTTATTTTCAAAAAGGTTATTTATGCATATACTTTTAATTAAATTAATTTCTATATTTATATACATTTCTCTTTTTTAGTTTAATCGTTTTCATCTTAATTGAATTTTCTTTAATGGTAACCTAAAAAAATATATATATTTTTTTAAATTTAATTTTTAATTTATTTTTAAAAATATTCTTTTTTTAGTCTTATAGTTAAACTTTCTTTTAGTTTTTAGATTTTATCGTGTAAAAAAGAAAAGCATTTTTCTATTTTAATATCATTTACTTTTTAGAAATTAATTTAATTTGTTTCCCTTTTTATACCCGAGCGCACTTGTGCACAAGTGTATTATAACTTTGTTTACATAACGGTTGTTTGTAACAGGCAAAACGAATTGAGGTAGACATAGATAAATGTATACATAAATGATCAGAATGAAAAGAGAAATGGATTAAGCGGTGACTCTCTGTCCGTCCGTCCATCTGTGCACACGATAACTCGAGTAAAAATTGAGATATCTTAACGACACTTTGCACGTGCACTTCTTTGGGGCGTTGGACGGATGGTATTGAAAATGGGCGAAATCGGACAATAACCACGCCCACTTCCCATATAACGGTAATTTTCAGAAATACGAAAACTGCATTATTTTTGTAACTACTGAAGATTATTCACTCAAAATTGATATTTACATTTAAAAATTTGCAAAGTTTTTCAACAATTTGTCGCTTTAAAATGCTCAATATTTGTTGAATTTATAAAAAATTTGTACACGATAATATTTCTATTGCTCCAGAAAATCTCTATCCCGAAAATGAAAGTTATATTTGCAAATCATAAGCTACCCAAAATAAACCAATTTTTACTGTTGTTTTTATGAAAGAAACCGAACTGTTTACTTACAAAAATTAATCTGTCGAAAGGTTTGGAATTTTATCTTTGAAACGCCATACTTTTCTTTGAAATCGCTTCATTAGTTCTCGTGCAACAGGCGTTTTCGTGAAGCCCAAAAAATTACAACTACAACATTTCAGCATAGCCTCTATATCGAAACGCAAGACGTATTCTACGTCAATAAAAACAATGAATTTTTAAAAACTCCTCAGACTGGTGATCGCACCTGGGTCCTACTAGGTTTTGGCATCCAGCTCGGCTACTACGACCACCAAACCATGGGTCGTTTATTATTTTTCATTTACAATAGACAAAATCTGGCCGTTTTGACTAGTGTTGTCATCGAAAATGCCCCTGATCCGCATTTATATTGAGAATGAGATTTAGGACTTAATCTGGATCAACTGTAGTTTAATCGGAGCAACGCTGCTGTCTGTTTATGCTGTTACACTCATTCCCTGCAACATAACACAACCGCAGTGGTCATGAGTACGAATAATTTACGCTGACAGCAGCTGCGTGTTTATATGTGAAGAGCCTATGCATACACAACAACTAACTCAATACAGTACATTTGGTCTGTATGACCACACTAAATTAACATGGATTCCTAGCTAACTTATTATCACTCTCAGAGTTTCCATTGTTCGCTGTCATTAACACCATAACCGAATACCGAACCTTAACAATTAAAAAAAAAATATTTTGACTTTTGGCTTTATTGCCATTTACCCTTAGTAAACTCAGCGGATACCTTCACTTCACAACATATCCCTGCATGCGCTATTGTCCAAAATTCTTGACACTACATTAACTTTGTAAACTAATAAGTGAGTGGATGAGGGTATGAAAAGTAAACAACAAAAAAAAACACAATATGGAATCTCGTCGCGAGAAAAATTAGAAAATAGATCGTCTCACTACAGACAACTACATACATAAATACCCTGCAGCAAAATTTAGGGACAGTCTGGCAAAGCGTTAGTTCCGCCCTACAAATTTCAGAACTGTCTCTGAACTACTGAAAAAGGGATGCAGAGTTGGACGGTTGAAACTCATATGTTGCTAGTTGCGCTGTCATCAATGTTACTCATCCTGGTCATGTGAAAGCTGACAAAAGATGCACATATGTAATATACTATATTTTTTCGATTTTCTTAGACCATAAAAGTAATAACAAACTGTTTTCGTTTATTTAATATGTAATTCTCTACATAGTTTATGGGGCAACTGCTCAAATATTTCCAAAAAAGTCGTTATTGGTACATTAATGTCATTTTTATACATATCTACGTACGTACAAAATACGAATAAAATCATATAAACCGTGTTTTAAAACTTTATACAAAACAAAGTTAAATTTAACGATTTTTCGTCAAAATATTTGACCTTTTAATCAGATGTAAAAAAATTAGTAAAAGTGGTAAACAATCTCACTTTGAAATGGGAGTGCTATTGATATGAACGATAATGTACATACGTAAATGTATTGATTTTTTTTAATTTCCAATGTTCTTCATTTTAAATATTTTTCGTTTAGTTTTTATTTAAGTACTATGTCTCATACTCCATAAACCATTTAAATTCAAATTCCTAACTGTGCTGCAAACTTGTAGAACTCTAAAAACTGTCTTCAAAATTTCAAATTTTTAAACAGACATTTTTTGTAAATATTTCGAGTATTCGGTTTTGTAGCCCATAAAATTTTAGTGTAGTTAAGTGTAATCTTGCATCTTAAACGAAAATATTTAAATTGGAGAATGCCTTCAAGAGCGTGCGTAAAAAGAGTTATAAAAAATCAGCGCGATTAATTATACTAAAATTTAATGGGCTATAGAACTGCACACTTATAAACTCTGATTTAAAATATTGAAGTTTTTATAACAGTTTCTAGAATTCTACTAAATTTCCAACACAGTTAGAAACGTGAATTTATTTGTTTATGTTATAATACTTATGAGCCATCCTTAAATAAAAAATTTACGAAAAATATTTAGCATGAAAACTATTGTGAATATTCAAAATTCTATATTTCTTATGAGATGCCGGAAAGTCTATGTATTTCATTTCAATAAATTTAATGCAATTTAACGCTGAGTTATCACAAATAATCATTCAATATATCACCGTTTTTCTCATTTTTTGACACGACTTAGTTCAGATTTTTAATTATAGGGATCCCAGAAATACCCATTATACGTAAAAAATATAAATTATTTTTAAGAATAACGGCTTTAGAAAGTAAAGGAATAATTGACACTTTATATTCCTAAATTTTAAGCACAGTTTGCGTCAAAAAGTAAATTAGTTCAAAACAAATAGCTCTTGAAACATATAATAAAGTATTTTTATTTACAAAATTATATGCGTGCTTATTTACAGAAAAGGCTCTATACTATACTTATTAGAACCAGCTCAAAACTAACCACATTTTTTCTAGCCCGGAGATGACCCTTTTTGAACTATCCAAGAACTGTTGTTATATGAACTGTTTCAGAACCATCTAAGCCAGAGTCAGCTCAGAACAAGTTCAAAAGTTCTGCAGAGGGCGACAATTGTCACTTCGTAGGACATCGCCATGTTAAAAAAGACAGTTGCAAGCATTGAGTTGGGATAGATGAAGAACCAGTACCGTCCCTTTTCAGGCTAGCTCAGCGCAAGTTCTGAACCAGTTTGATTTGCTGCAGGGTACATAGAGTTCACACTCACTAGCGCAATTTTTCTTTCAAATATTTAGCTACTAAGCATAAGCTATTGTTAGAGCACATTTACTGCTATGCTTGCTCTTTTGTGCAATGGCCTGTGTCCTGTGGATTGTATGTATGTATGTATGTATCCTTTGTCATTAGCTTGCGCAACATAGTTCGTTTTCTTTGTGCTGATTGTTGGCATTAAAACAAATTTATTGATAAATGCTATGTGTTCGGCAATCATAACAACGCTCTGTGCATTCTTTCAAATGTGGCATGCAACTCCTATTATGAACTAGTACATATGCACATGCGCACACACTCTGCGTGGCAGTCTCATAAATTATCGTCTGCATATTATGTTGTGACATTCGTTGAAAGTGAAAATAATCAATGCTTTTCAAATGTGAATACACATACTCGTGTTTAATAGCGAAAGTAAGGAAACAAATCAACACACTTCCCACAGCCCTAACAGCCAGCTGTGACGAATTCGCTCCAATATGCAGTTCATTAATTTGTTATAAATCTTTCAGTATGGCTGTTATTGTTGTTTGTTTTAGCAAAAAGTGAACGCTTTTGTTATAAATCCCAATTTTTAAAAGGAAGTTTTTTGCAAACAAAACATGTTTGGTCCAGGTGTAATCCACATACATATATACTTAAACATAGGGTGGTCCAAAAACAGTAAACTCGGAATTGTAATGCTCTCACCCCTTAGGATTTTTCAACTTTTATCGAAAACAGTATACCCCTATTTTTTTATTTTGAAATCAAAAAATAATCAGAGGTCGAAAAAACAAATTTTCGTAGAAATGGTATAGAATTTTCTTCAGGAGACTTTCATTAATAATACCCAATTGTATATTTAACTATTTTCTAATACTAACGATTTGTTATTGGTCCCCCCAATGCATTTTTCGGGTTTTTGAAAAATTGGTTAAATAAACAATTGGGTATTATTGTTGGAACCCTCCTGCAGAGAAACATATTTTTTCGATAGAAAAATATTGATACATGGAAAACTTTAGGCGCTTTGAGCGACCTCTAAATATTTTTTGATTTCAAGAAAAGAGAAATTGGGTTATATTTTTTCGTAGGGGGTTAGAGCATAAAAATTCCGACTTTACTTTTTCTAATGCATTTTTAGACTACCCTATTTTACATACATGCTATGTGTCGGTTGTTAAGAATTCGTTTCAAGCGGCGCGCCAGTTGTAAATTTGCGATGGTTCATCAGATTGTCATAAATCGTATTTTCTTTTACACGCGATACCAACCACTTATCTTAAAGAAACTTCCGTAATTGCGCGAGAAAAATGTGCTAAATTGAATAAAAGTGAATACATAAAAACCAGGAAAAGAAGAAATTGCGAAAATTTTCACTGTTGCGCCCTTCTTTGGAAGTTTTAAGAAAAAGATAGGTGTAGAAATGGATTCCTTAAAAAAAAAATAAAAATATTCCGTACGTCATTACGGCCTGCGCCTCTCGTGACGGTTGGGTGGGAAAGGAGGGCAAAACCAGTGGGCTTAATTTATTAATTAAAAACCACTTACATAATTTTTTTATACAGAATTAAAGCACTACTTTACGACACCGCAGCGAAATGCTAAGAAACCTATATCCCCAATTTGGCAAGCTACTAATTGATTTTAGACCCATGGTTTCTTCGGAAAATTCGCTTAGAATTACCCGTGGAATCTTTCTGTGCTATACGCGCAAAGTCGGAAAAACCTCCCATACAAATTGATCCGCCCTCGTATACGTACTCTACAATGACAAATGAATAAATAAAGTTTATATAAATAATAACAAACTTGATGTTATTTTTTTAGACTTTGGTTGGTCCACCCATCGCCTCTGCTACTGCTCATGAAAAGTACGGGTTTCTGGTAGTTTGGCCTGGTATATTGTTCAATTTCAATTATTGTATGGGGTTTTGTGAAGGCAAAGTTGTATTTCAAGTGATCTATGTGATTAAGATCCGGTGTTTGGTGTGGCGAATGAACTTTAAACACACACAATATAAAGCAGCCATCCTATGCCAATTTGCTTGGGATCGTTGTCCTAATGATAATACGAGGCGCTGTTTAAATCCAGTTTGTTTGCCGAATCTTCCAAACTGAACTTAGGACTGTCTAGAAAAAGAAACCGACCCATATTTCTTTCTCCTTTCTATTCACCGATGTACAGGTTCATACCATCACCGAACCTCTGCCATGTCTCACCGTTGAGACAATGGTTTTAGCTTAAAGCTCTTCATTCCCTTTGATGTTGATTTATTCAGTTGCGATGGAAAGAACCTAATTCCATCGGTGAGTTTAGATACGTCAACTAAATATGTTTTCCTCAACATGATTTGGTTATAGTTGCATTATTTGGTTACAGTAACTAAATCATGTGTTGAGAGAACTAATTTTAGCTCACCTTTTTCTGAGTGTACGAAGAATATGGCCGAAGATGGCACAACGCCGAATCTCTTTTGTCTCTTCCAAAATTTTCAACGAATGACGGAGATCCATTCCAAAATATATCATCTTCTTACTCTGCCGGAAGAAAAGCTGAAGTAAAAGACAAAGTTTGGTAAGTAAATGTTTGAATCCGAAAACCCACTTACTTTTCATCATAATCCTTTTCTTACAGGTCACTTTTATCGGGAGTCTCGCCGAAATCTTCACAGGACAGAGAACCGCATGCGACACCGTCTGTTATTCTTCGCTACGATACAGGTCAGAATCACCAGTAAGGGTCTGTCGCCTTGATTCACGAGAGTTGGGAGAACTCCCAGTAAATAGCCTCCTGCTAAGCCTAAATGGCAAGCCACACAAACGGGGAAGGCCCATTTGCGCCAGGCTAACAAAATATTGAAGAGCTACAGTGGCCAACATGCAAACCGGATGTCCGAGGCATCTAAGAAGATGGTTAGTGATGGGAAGTCAGTACAAAGAGCGTTGGCTAGCAGTTTAAGTGCAATGACTACGGCTCCAAAGTGGCAAAGTAGTTGACGGAAAACTCTTTCTCGAGGAAATTCATACTTGAAATTAAAGCCTGGACAGCGCGACTGGCAAACAACCAGCTGGAACTACCTCCATCACAGCTAAGAGAAGTTTTTGGTGAGGATAGATGCAGGAAAACTTGCATGATTGGGTTCGATGCGAATTCAGGATTCTATGTTCGGTGTAATTCGGACTCCAATGCAAGACAGGAGTAATTTTTTTTTTGCGATGATTTAGCTATCAGCAATAAGAGATATATTCCCAGTTTTGTTAACTCAACCAGGAAGGAGGTCTTCGGCCGCGCCCTGGTTTCCCCTGTGGTACCTCCCATTTCGGACTGGATTACTAGTCATAGGATGAAGGTCGTACAAAATTCCTGGGATATTTATGGCAAAAATCTGCATTCAGTTCTGCCGTTGGCAGCTGAAGAAGACACGACTCCTGCAAGCTCAGTAGATGAACTTGTCAAATTTTTCACTGCAGCTACCACATGCGTTCTTCGACGCATGCTAGATTCTTCAAGGGTAGAGCAAAGCCTTTCCAGTTTATATCAGAGCTCCCTAGTCTTACGTCGACTGGTAGACAATGCTTTATTAACGACCGCTGGTCAAAGTTTGACTCTCTTTGGGAGTTTTACAAATCAGATCTTGTAATCTTCAAGTTCGAAATCAAGCGGGCTTAATATGAGAGATAATCTATACTCCTTCATGGAGGTGCCAGCTCATTTCATATTTTCTCTATAACCTCGCTTCCTATTTTCCCGCTTGAATGTCTTTCGGCTTAGTTTGCAGATTTTGTAAGTAATGCACTTTTGATTAAGCGGAATGACTTCGTTTGACTTATTTGCATATCCACTTCTTGAGTGAAAAGTTATCACCTCATAAAAGGCATAAATTCCAAACATGATTCGCAGTTAATTTTACTAGTATCCGTACGCTTTCATACTTTGTATCAAACAATTTGTAAAACATTTACCTCCTTGGGGCAATATAAATGATATGAAAACCTATTAGAAAATATGAATATTTAATGGACATAAACTGCAAACCCATTGATATGAAATCCAGTGTAATTCAAAGCAATCAATTTGTGATAGCATTTGTTAGATAACTTTGATAACTTTATTACTAATAAATCCAGTTACATATGCTAAAGGTATGCTAATACATACATACATATCTACTTCGTTTAAATTTTATTACTTTTGGATGGAAAACTGTAGAAACAAATTGATCGTTATACGGACATATAAATTATCAATCATTTGAATTCATAAGAGCACATCCCGATGCACGCAGTCTTTTGAAAAAGTAAATCTGAACGCATTATTTACATACATATGTAAATATTCATATTATGCATTGCATAACTACGAAGGAGGTGTACAAAAATTACTTCTATATGTACCACCAAAGGTTAGGTTAGATTAGGATGGTTGTCCATGGTTTGAGCTAAGTAGATAAATATACTGTCCTTTGTGTTGCCCTTGATAGAGGGCTAGGCTGATCGCTAATTATTGTCTTACTTGCTCATCGCCCATGCAGATACCTGCGATATCGCTGTGACCTGGAACCTAAGAAACCTTGATTGCGAAATATTCTGATACGATCAAAAGAAAATGCTCTATTCGTTTTCCGTTTTTTATCAAAGAACCGGTTGGAGTTTATCATATCTCCTTAAAAGCTGCTACCTTTCCTGTCGCTTCCTCTGCTAGGAAAAGACTCCAGTCAACCGATGTTAATGGAGAGCTCCTCGCATTTACACCTATGTCCATGACATTAAAAAGCTCGTACAGTTGTTCAGACCATCTTCTTCGGTACTCGTCGCCCACGCAGGAATGTCCCAAAACCGTCTTATGTTTGTTCGACATCGTCCATGTTACCGGACGGGCATGATGATGGTATTTGTACAGCGTAAGTTTAGTTCGTCGATAACGAGCTATCGCTTTCAGTTGTCTACCGAATTAAATGTAGCACCTATTGGCGCTATTCTCGGCTTAAGGTTCAGACTAACATTGTGGGTGGCGTTTATGTTGGAGCCTAGGTGTGTCAACGCTAAACCAAGCTCCTTCGTTTTTTTTCTAAACTAGAAATTGCGCGTTGTTGCCCCTGGCTCTAAAACTGACGATGTCAGTATCATGATACCGCCAGCAGCACCGTTCTTCTGCTTTCTATAGTGCCATTGCGATTTAAAATTTTCAGCTCTTATTATGCTTTCCAGCATCAGACTGAAAATGATGGACGAGCATCAATCGCTTTGTCTAAAACGTCGTTTGGTTTAAAACGGCGCGGGGAGGTGCTTTCCATTTTGAACGCAGCTGGTTGCTGTACTCAACTTCTCTCTTCAGTTGCTTAACAACAATGACTTTGTCCAAGGAATCCATACCATAAAATTGTTTCATGGAGTCAGTAAACAACCGTCGACGAGAGCCCAAGCATAAGCAAATGGCCCACCTGCAACCATATAAGGCTACCGACGCCTACTTTACCTTTTTGTCGTCGACTTTCAGGAAAACTTGCTATCAAGGCTCAAACTCAGATACTTCTCGCTATCGAAAAGCGTTAGGGAAAAGTCGCTTAACCTTCGGTGTCGCTATATTTAGTAAAAACTGGAAAGGAAGCACAGTACGCGCACTACGTCAAAGAGTCAGGAAGCCGATAACAGTGTCACGATAGAGCATGTCACATAAGCGTCGATAAAACAATCGACCGAATTCTTAACTTACTTTGGTTTCGACGCATTCGGAGCTATGGCGAGAGCTACATTCAATCGTGCGTCGGATGTCCTTTTAATAAACTGCCTGGTGGTCGACGAGAGGGTCAGTACCATTACGATATCATTAAGCCCATTCGCGAGCATTCATGTGGAGCATCTGGGACCATTTCCGAGAAGCTCCAAAGAACACGAACACATACTCGTGATCGTCGACTCATTCATAAAAAATTTGCCGTCATCCACGTAGTCAAGCACCGCAACCAAACATGTTATACAGACGTTACCAGAAGTAAAAAGCTGCGTGGGCCTGAGGAACTGCTTTTACCTCGAAAGCTATATTGTTACCATCCACCGATAATGAAAGACGATGGGACGACAAGACGATGGCTAGTAAGACAACTAGATGTACTCCATGCCAGCTTTTGTATGGGTACACCCCACGCGACATATTGCAGAATCAACTCAAACAAAGGCTTCAGGATGATCAAAATGATACATTAACCGACACAGACCTAAAACAATTACGAGCTACAGCCGCTAATCGAACTGATGACGTAAGAGCGCAAGCTAAACGACGATACGATGCGCGACATGCTAGTCAAAAGACCCACAACCAAGGAGACCAGTGGTAGCAACGAACTAGCCGAAAAGTACAGGTATCTCCCGAAAATTAGAACCATGTTCCACATTCCTAATTAGCCAAGTCCTACCAAACGACCGGTATGTGATCGAAGACTTGCCAATGCCCAAAGAACGTAGCGGCATTACATATCTGTATTCGCATCCGATTAGCTAAAACATTAGTGTAAGTTGATGATATCAACGACGACGATGTCCCCATGTGTGATACCTCAGGCGAGGTCTCTCCGAAAGGTCAGGAAATGTCAAGATTCGAATACGCTGCCCCATTGCTTCATGACAGGCAATAAGTCGTCTTGTACTCGTTTACCAGTATACCAATTACTGTGCTTTTTTATTCAACTAGGATAACATTTTTTTAGTAACTTTTTATTAAATTTTTTTGGGGACTCTTTGTATATTTAGAAAACCAACAAGCAGCTCGTATAAGGTACAGTCATGCCCGTCCCTGCTCTACAACCTCACTAAAAAAAAACAAGTAAGAAAGTGTAAGTTCGGGCGAAGCCGAACATTAAATACCCGGCGCAAATATTAAATATATGTTTTTCACCTTTCCGAAAGCTACCGCTATATGGTAAGTCAGGGTGTATCAATTTTGAGTAAATTAGCGTCCTCAAAATTTCGAAACATTGAAGTTTCAAGCATTTCTAAAATTTACCGTTATATGAAAAGCCGTAATTTTAGTCCGATTTCAATAATTTTGAACATTTTGCTTTTATGTGACAAGCACCATAACCATACCGAGTTTGGTACAAATTGATAGAACGGTTACCGAGATACATATATGTGATCATAAGTGGCCGGTGCCATGCCCATTTTCCAAAATTTTATCATAAACGTATTTCCTGGTAAAGAATTGTTGCAAGCATCAATTTGGATAAATTAGCTTTAATATGTACTGATTTATCGAAGATTTCGTATTTCTCCAAATTACCATTATATAGGATGTGGGCGTGGTTATTGTCCGATTTTAAAAATTTTCAGCCATTTGGTTTCCTGTACCAAGGCCAATAACTGTGCCAAGTTTGGAAGAAATCGGTGCAGCGGTTGCCAAGATATACACATGTAACCATAAGTGGGCCCATTTTTCAAAAATTTATAATATTCTTATTTTTTGTCGAAAAATTATTGTAAATATAAATTTTTAGTGAATAATCTTCAGTAGTTACTAAAATATCGCAGTTTTCGTATTTCTGAAAATTACCGTTATATGGGAGGTAGGCGTGGTTATTGTCCGATTTAGCCCATTTTCAATACCATCCGTCCTACGCCCGAAAGAAGTGCACGTGCAAAGTGTCGTTACGATATCTCAATTTTTACTCGAGTTATCGTGTGCACAGACGGACGGACAGACGGACGGACGGACAGACAGTCACCGCTTAATCGATTTATCTTTCCATCCTGATAATTTATGTATACATTTGTCTATATCTATCTCGATTCGTTTTTCCAGTTACAAACAACCGTTATGTGAACAAAGTTATAATACCCTTGTGCACAAGTGCGCTCGGGTATAAAAAAACAAACGATCAGAACTTTTCCAAAAGGTCCCATGGGCAATTATTTTCAAGTGCCTACTGTCAAGTAGTAACCTCTTAAACGATAACCGTAATTTACATCTGATTGTAACCCAACTTTCTATAATAGTTGTGCTCTCACGGGTTCTCCATAAACTCTTTAATTCAACTCTGTTTTAAAATCATTCGTAGGAAGCTAAGGCAGCATCAAATCTAGCTGAAATTCCACAAAACATTTGGAATGCAAGAATGCTTATAAAGTTGGTAGGGTATGCGCCACATGCTAGGAATATGCGCGTACTAGCCGCTTTGGAATTTTGTAGCGCCGGGAATAAAGCCAACTGCAATAGAACATCAGCGGCAATGAAGTAGTAGCGGCGTCTCTGCATTTGGGCACTTAGATACAAATATACCCATACATATACAAGCACATCAAGGCGTGTGTTGCAAAATTATTCTACATACCACATGCTAGCAGCTGTTTGATATCTATCATTTAGTTGACTGAGAGCTGCTCAGAATAGACTTGGGTAGACTAACTTGCACGCTGGCTGGTAGGCTGTCTGACTGTTTTGGCGACATGTACAGCTTGCCGTGTGCGTTGTCATCAACATTGCTACAGATTCGCCAAATGTCACACCAAATGGACAAATAAAGCTACAGTCGCAATTGCGTTAAGCGTTTCAGCTTTTAGGGCTAGGCAGATCATTTCTGAAGTGGAGGGACCGGTGGATGTAGCGTTTGCAATGACAGCGCATACTTGCACGTCTTATGGCGGTGTTCACATGAGGCGCAGTGCACATTGCATACTCCGCAGTGTTGCAACCGCCATACGGCGTTTTTACTGCACCGCACGTTCAAGCGACAAGCTGAAAATGGTAACAAACAATTACATAAATTTATGCGCGCAACACTTTAAAGAATTTAATTTAATTTCTTTTTTTTTTTATTTACTTAAAAGGTAAACCAGAAACATGTTGTGCTTGCAGCTCTACAGATATCTATGTGAGCCTACACACTTCCATACATAGATACGCCGTGTTGGGGCGTGTTGATTGGTTTGCTGCTGATAGAGATAGTGAGTGCCACCACAACCACATCAAGTGGTTGGTACTACTCAAGTTCTGTTTTCATTTTTTCTTAGCCCACCCATTTTTGACACATTTGTGCGTGCTGCAAGTTGATAAGTAAACAGCTAAATAATCGACTGTTGCTGTAATTGTAGGTGTAATAAAATGTGGCATGTCGCACGTTGAACATTGATTAGTTCTCGCCATAAATGCAACTCTAAGCTCCTTCTCATCTGAGTAGTTATTAGTGGCAATAGCTTCTCCACTTTAAACCTCAAGTATTATGGCATCAGCTTAGTGTCTTTAGCGACGCATGTTGCACAGATACCGATATACATACATATGTAGTATTGATGAGATGTTTGTCGCTGTGTATAGTGTACATTTGTACTGTTTACCGATTTTGCAACGCTGATAGCCAAATTTTCCTCGTTACAAGATGATCATTAGAAAGTGTTTTAGCATTTTCAGTGTCTTCAGTTGGCTATCTTGATGAACAATTTAACGCAGTCCGAAGTCCACGCAAATAAACTGCAAATGGTGAGAGATTCCCCGAAGACTAGTTCTGGTTCGTCAAAGAGCTCCATAAAGCCAAATAGTCTCGCTGTTATTTTGAAAAAAAAAACCACCAAGTAATAAGTGTTATATCTGTGGTCATAAGCAATAACCGCCTAAGTCGACTTATATTGTATTCTGCAACTCTTACTCCATGCATATGTGAAATCCCCATCTTGCCAGCCAGACTATTTAAAAAGTTATAGACACAAATATTTTGGTTTCCCCATAAGGCCAACATAACAACCCAATCTTTAAGGCGTTCCTTTCTCGAATTCAGATTTTTCGACTAAGACTATTATTGCTCATGGCCACAGATAAATATGTATGTATGCATATGTGAAAGTTTGTGAGTGAGTTGTGAGTATGTTTGTTGCGTTTTCAGGCTAAAACGGCTGGAATTTTAATGAAATTTGGCAACGGATATCCGATTAGGAAATTTTTTGTAGAACGATGCCACCGTTTCAAAAAGTTTAACTAAATTCAAATATAAGTCAAATAAAATTTTACAACAATATGGGCGTCAAACGAGAGAGCTTTAAGTAAGCATTATTTCAAAAAAAGATTTTAAAAAGGGTATCCAACTGCTGAGAAATTTAAAATCATTTTAATTAAAAAGCCAGTTTCAACTTTTTAATATCCACATGTAGGTGTCAAACGAAAAGAGTTTAAAAAGACCAAATTTTCTTTTCTGTATTTTTTGCGAGGGTGCCACCTATTTGGAAATTGAATTTTCTATTTAATTAACAAATAAAATAGAATATTTTAATACGGCTGTCAAACGAGAGAGGTTAAAGTTCTATATATATCTAAAATATTTTCGAAAAGTGTTGCCACCTGCTCAGAAAGTGAAGATCAATTTAACTATTAAGTTTACTTTAACTCTTAATATACATAGGTCGTAGGTGTCAAACAAAATAATTTAGGAAGGCATAATTTTCTTATTTGTGCTTTTTTAGAAAGCTTTTTTAGGAGGCTTGCCACCTGTTTAGTAATACAAAATTAATTCAATTGACAAGTTGAATTAAATATTTAAGCTTTAGTTTTCGTAAGCCTTATTAAAAAAGAAATATGTGGAAGATACGGGTTTAGGCAGCATTATATATAAATTATTTTTGAAGAGGGCTGCCACCAGTTTAAATGTTCCAATTCAATTTTATGGTAGGTTAAATGAAACATCACAATAACGATGTCTAACGAAAAATATTAAAATTAAAAGAATTAAAGACACGCTTTTATTAGTAGTTAACAAAAAAAAATTAAATTCGACTCGGCACCACCTAATTGCTAATTTTTTGTGGAGTCATACCCATTTATATTACTTAAAAGGGAGTTTTAATTTTTTTCCATATATGATAATAATTATTATATTAAAAAAAAAGAAAGAACAATTCTACTTTATAAATGTGCCACCCGTGACGTTGGAATGCCCCATATTTTTCAGACGTTCTGCCGTAATGGTTAATTGACCAAATTTACTTACTGTCCAAGAGACTTATGTCGATTTCATTCTTGTCTGCCTAATTGTAAAACTAATTTTTTAACTTGTTTTGTTTGATTAGCATATTTACTTAATTGCTTGGTATTTAAATTTTATTTTTATTTTTTAATGAAACATAAAAAGAATGTATTGCTCGTATTCTTCTTTTGCTCACCTGCCACAGCTGTAACTAAGTTATTTATCTCTGAATAAAATCAAATATATTCTAAACATTTTTGCTAAATCGTCGCAAATATTTTTAAAGCTTTTGTTGCTGTAGTAATTGTGATGGTGTTCATGTATTTGATGATTAGCTTGAAGTAATAGTTTTGTAGGCGTTTGAAGTAAAAAGGTTAAATGAATTCTTCTCGCTGCATACATTCATTGAACATGAAGTAATGTCTTGTTGAGCGGACATTGCCTGGTGAAGCATAGAATGGAAAACTTGTGCTTCAAAAACCAAGCAGACTGGTCATGAATTTAAAGTAAATAGAATAAAGTAGAAAATGAAAAATAAAGACAAAAATTAAACGTAAATTAGTGCCACCGGCTGTGACGTCTATCAAGCTGGTATAATAGATAGTATTTATGACATTTGCAGGCAACTTTTTGTCAAATTAGTGCAACAGCCACGGCTGACATTTATGGTTTCGAGTTGCAACACAAGTTAGTGGTAATAAAATTGGTTTATCGGAGGCAATAGATGACAGTTGCAGATATGCAAAAGGCAATTAATGTCAGAAGCAAAGGAATGATTTAGAACTCACTTGTTAAATTTAAGATGCAGCTAGCAAATGGTGTGCTTTCATTTCAATGTAGTTATTTGTACAAATATTTTTTCTTTAAGTTGCAATAAATAACTCTAATTAATTACAAAAAAAAAATGCAAGTCATTAAAACAAAATTGGTTTTGCTACTTAACGAATTGCTTCAAATTAATCAAAGTCCTCATTGACGAACGCACGCCTCATTGACTTCACAGTCACCACGGCCACAGCCAAAAATTGCCAGCCAGCTGTGATGCTGACGTCGATCACACATACTAGGAAATCGTAAAATTTTCTGTAAGTTTAAATGATGTTTAAATGCTAAATAAACGCCTTTGTTACGCAAAAATATTGTAATTCATCTTGAATTTTTTCTTCGGGCAAAAATCAATCAGTCTCAGTTTACATATTTGTAAATTCTTACCTTATAAATTTACCTTAGCCAGATGGGCTTATTAATTGACCTAAAGCTTAAGGTGTGCATGATAAATTGTAAGCCAATAACTTACGGGCGTTCATTTTATTCTGTAATAATTTTTAAAATCGAGGGTAGGGGAAGCAAAATATTCTCCAGACGTAAGTGAGCAGCCACATCATAAACATGTGAGATATTTAATTCAAAACAAACCAATACTTATCCTTAATTTACACAAAATATACTTATAGCTTATTAATATTTAGCTACGAAGTAGATATGGGTTAATGAGCGACGCGTGTGAAGATAAAAAATTTCACAGCTTAGTTGGTTAATGTTTTGTTGCTATTGCGTTAACTATATTTACATATTTTTACAGGTAATTTATGTATGTATCAATCATAGTTTGTTATGTTGTACAATATTATTGAAGGCGTGAGTTAACGCCTCAGTTTCGTCAATAATCAGAAAAAGGTGAAGCTAAAATGAAATACATATATTGGCAAGAATGTTGTAGAGAAACTCTTAGCGATTCGTCATGCGAAGCCTTAGATTCATAGCTGACTAAGAAAGAAGATAAGAATTTTTCTTTATTTTTTTGAAAAATGTGTGCATCTTATTACACTAAACGAGCAATTCTTGTATATATATTAGGGTGCCCATCGAAAATGCATTTTTTTTTGGAAATTTCAAGACCCTATCCCCTAATTTTATTCATTTTTATGAGAAATATTTTGCCTATTTTTATCGATTTTTTTAAAGATCTAAATGATCGCGACCCGTCGATTTAGGCCAAAAAATACGATTTTGTAGATTTATGAGTTTTTGAATGACTATATTTCATGCGATTTTAAAGACCGAATATAATCTGAGAAGAGGATATATAGGCCTTTAAAATGGTATGTAATAGTGTGTTATCGTACTTGGCTTGTTGGGATTTTTCATCGCGTAAAATAAAAAAAAACACATATTTCTATAATTTTTTTAATTTTTACCATCGATAATTTCAACAATTTCAAAACTTCTATCTAAAACTAAATCTATTTTTAAATAAACTGATAGCTCATTTATTGCAATCGCATAAAGGTTGTCGAAGTAAAAAAAGTCGAAGGCGACTTTTCTTAAATACGGCCTTGAATTTATATTGTGTAAATATGTACCGGAGCGCAGCGTGGTTAAGGAACTCATCAATATTTATTCAAGATTGATATACACAATCGTTTCTTTGGAAAAAAATATTTTTTTCATATCATATCGTCATCATATATCGTCGTTTAAAGTACAAAACCGCATATCGTCATTCTGCAAAACCGCGTAACTGACATTGGCTGCCAAAAATTGGATTTGCTCACACAAGCTCTTGGCTCAAGCCTTATCCATACGTCCTGAAATATACTTGCCAGAAATGCTTGCCAGATTGCTTAATAAGAAAAGGGAACCATTTTGAAATGCGAGTGCATTTACTCTCTACAAAATAATTTATGCAATCTCACATAGGCGGTTTTGCATTATCTTGAGACGCGGTGTTGCATTTTATTGATACGCGGTTTTGTACTTTAAACGACGATATATATATCCATAGGGTTCTCGGAAATGGCTGAAACGATTTTGATGAAATTTTGTACACAGTTTTGGATTTTAAGGTTATCTGAATAGGCATTATTTCCAAGAAGATTCGTATAAGGTAGCCACCTATTCGAAATTAGTTACAAATTAATTAAAACAACATAATATGAATATCAAATGGAAGGTATTTTAAAGATCCCTGATTCAAAAATATTTTGAATAGCGTTGCCACCTATTTTGAATCGCAATTAATTATCGAAACAAATTAATCGAATTAATTTTTTGTAAAAAAAAGTAAAATATTATTATTCATGGGTGCCAAGAGAAGGTTCTTAAACAATGCTTTACCTATATACAAAATGTTATCTCTTAGGATAATAGTGTGAGGTTGCCACTTGTTTCCGATTCTACACAGCTAAAACACCACAATATGGATATCAAATGAAAGGTATTGTAGAGAGGTTCGGTCAGAAAATATTTTCAATCAGGGTTGGCATTCTTCTATGTAATAAAAATTTTTATTTTGTTAATTTCAATCAACATTGTTTTTATGTATACACAGTACGGTATTGCTCAAGATATGTACCATTCATTCCAGCGCATTTCGAAATACGATTGCCACCTAAATTTTAGAGTAAGGAATTTACTTAATAGATATCGAAATCCAATCTTTTTTTTGTTTATTTCCAAAATATTTTTTTTAAAGCTATCCAACTCTTGAAAACTTTAAAAAAGCATATGCACTCTGGGCAGAACTCGGTCAACCTAGTACTAAATACATATTTATACATATGTGACTATGTATGTACATTACAGCGGATTTCCAGGAAAAATTTATAATTATTTTTCTATTTTAAAAGTTGTCGAAAATTCTCGACTGAACCATCCGCGAAGGTGAGATCTTCAGTAACTTTGCTACACGGAAATTATCCCTGATCGTGGTTGTGAGGTAAGTTTACAGGGGCGGGATCAAGGTGTGATACGCTACCGTTCATCTGCACTGCCAATCTCTGCGACAACGGGCCGCCTGGGTTAGTAACGGTGGCCTAACAGTGGAAAGGAGCGCTACTGCATACAACTATTATGCACAACGACAAAAACGAACAAAACAAAAAATAAAAATAAAAAGGAGAAGAAGAAGAAGAAAGAAAGTCGCTGGCTAGAGTCCCTAAGAGAAAAGCGACCAACGACTCCGATAGTGACGAGAGCGCTGAAAAACAAACGCCCTTTGTAAGACTATTATCAACTCTGGCAACTATCTTGAAAGCTCTTTACTAACTTTCGAAAGATCGACTAACAAGAAGGTCTTAGCGCTATTCTAATTTTCTTTTAGCAATAACTTTTTTAAAATCTAAATCAAATAAAAAATATTTATGTTATTTCCTTATCAACACAATAGAAACACAAAATTAGGAAAGTATATTTAATTAAAAGCAGAAAAAGAAAACCAAAAACGCAAAAATATATAAAAAATTTAAAAAATATTTTTTGGAAATTAAAAAAAAAATATTTTTCTTTTTTAACAATAAAATCTTAAATGTAAAAGAAAATTAATTAAAAAAAACAATCTTTTTAAAACAATAAAATCTGCAAATTAAATAAAAATGAAATTAAAAAAAATAAACCTATTAATTACTTAATTGTAATTAAAAAAAATTTTTTCTTAATTGAAAGTCTAAAAATAAGAAACTTAAATTAAAGAATAAATAAATCGTACATCTAAAAATTCAATGAAATTAAAAAAAAAAATAATGAAAAAAAAAATTTATCTAAAAATAGAAAGAAGTTTTATCTAACAAAGAAAAATTCCAATTAGAATAAAAGAAAAGTCCAAAAAACATACTTTTTAAAACAAACAAATTTTTAATTTAATATTTAATTAAGAAAAGATAAAAAACACCCTATCTTAGCTTATTTTCAATGTATTTTCGTTTTAGATGGGACGTTTTTGGACCTCATTCTGAGATAGGGTGTTATTCAACCAAATTCTGAAGTAGGGCGTTCTTGAGGAGTTTTCTGATATAGGGCGTTTTTGAACTGGCTGCAGAGATAAATCGATCTTCCACTCAGCCATCGTAATGTAATTTTTTTTTCTTAAGACAAGCTTTCATTAATTCGTTAATGGAAAATTAAAATCGACCCCCATATCTCGAAGGCAAAATTTTTTAGAGTTATTTTTTTAGGTATTCTAGGTTCTATATATGACACCAACCGAACTATTAATATGGATTTTCCAAATTCCTGCGCCAACTATAGCGCAAATTCGTTAAAAATATAAATCATATCGGACCATAAATATGGGTTTTTGGAATATCTAGACCACTATAGCGCAAGTAGCGTATTAATTAATTTTTCATATTGCATTGCCATCGTATTTTGAGCTAAGTTGGAATTTTCACATCTCCAGCTCGTCGGGAAGTTTGTTAAAAATGTATTGCAAGATTACATTGATTACACACAGGTGAAATTTAATAAAATCTTGTAAAGAATCTGCTAAAATCTGGGAAAATCTTGTAAAAATTCTGCTACCTGATTACACGAATCCTCATCTCTCGAATGGCACAGGCCAGTGCATTGCATACACGGCTATTGCTACAGCTTTCTGGCAAAAGAGGTGTTCACCACGAGTGGTGAATGAGAGGGCTTTTTCCTAAGACTTTTGTACTAGAATACATATTGCTTTCATTTGTCTTACGAAATACTTTTCACTATCTTATCCAGAATATCTCTGTTACTGTGGAAGAGCTACATTGTCTTCCAAGAGTGAGTGGACCTTTCAGTACTGCTCAATTTTCCCAAAGAATGTTTAGAAAAAATAATTTTTTCTATTAACAACCTCGCCTATCGCTGCAGTCACTACAGACCTAATTTCGTTTCCTACCGAGGACCCAATGCTATTGTTTCCTTTAATTATGATTCATAAGCTGCAGGTTACTCATTTTCGAATCAATAAAAATGTGTATCGCTTCAATTAAGACGCTATCCTGTACTCGAATGTGATATGTAGTTCTTCGGCGAGTTGTTAATGGCGTACATGGTGTGAAAAAGTTTAACTAAATATTGCGTGAAACAAAACGTATGCTGCTGATTGCTGATGGCAATGAGAATTTTAAAACCACACTTGTCTACAATGGCAAAGGAATACTCTTCATCTTGTTTTCATACTTATTTCATCCAATTGTTCCCTCTTGTCTATACTACTATTACTTTTACTACATCATGCAGCATGTTGCTGCTACTGCTCACCTTGTTGTCTGATTATTTATTGAGTTGTTATTAGCACGAACTACTGTCGAATATATTTATTACTTGGTGGCGCGAGTAGGAGCATACAACAACATGCAACATTGCTTCTGCATCACCGGCACTTCGAGCCGCGTAACTAAACAATAGCTTGCGCTGCGGAACGCTTTTTCATCCTTCTATTTTCCACTACATAGTTGCTTAACATATTTGTTGTAGGCCTTCGCCTCCATAACAGAGCATCATCTTATTGGCGCTATTTCGTTGCCTGCAGCATTTTATTGTAGTTATTGCTCTACTGCCGCCACAAGAACACATTGCTGGCAAAGAGCAGTGCGTCCAGCTATAACGCCTGCTAGCAACCTAACACGTTTATGCTGTTTTGCAACGGTTGCAAGTATGTTTGTATCTGGCAATTGTTTGTTGTTACGTTATTACATACTTAGATATGTAGCAGGAAGTTCTGCGCGCACAATTGCTTAGTAATAAACCGACTCAAGTGGCAGAGGAAAAGTACATAAATAAAGTAAGTGGAAAATTTCAATCATTTGCAGCTATATTATTATAGGGTTGGTTTCGCACCTTCCTTTTTTATTGATACTTGGTAACAATAAAATCTAGAGAAGTTCCCACGGAGTACTTTGTAAACCTAGCAGCACTAAATCATGGATTATCTTTACTCCTGTTTTTATTGGTTTGATATGGTAAGGCGAAAAGTAGACAGAATTTGGCTTATTCTCCACTCAGGCAATGTTGAATGTCAGAGGGAGAAATGTAGGTGTTGTTTTATAAAGAGTGATCTTTGAGTTAGGTACGGAATCAGTGGGTAAAACATACATACATTTGGAGGTATTGTAAGGTTACCTGGCCATTGCAGCATATTTCAAGCAGAGGCTTTTGCAATGAGGATAGCAGCAAAGCTAGTCTACACCGAAAGGGCAATAAATTCCAAAGTAAACCTAGAGTATTTCATCCATAAACGTCCTTCGTAGCCGCGAAGTCATTGACAGGCTGGCCGCCGACATAAGGCTGCTTATCTATTGGGCCACCAGTTTGACTCTCGAACGGAAAAACCACATTCGTAGGCCAATTCAACACTTGTACAACGAAATAGACCATAATATGATTAGGCAATTCAGGTCTTGCAAAACTGCAATAATTACGCGCGAAAACGGCAGAAGCAACTATACTCGCTTCTTGTTACGGCTACCAAAGGAGGACTGCAGAGTTATTACGGAATAGCTTATGGAGCATATTCTGGTGGCTGCTAATGTTCTAAAAATAGGTATCACCAGCGTGGATAGGTGCAGGAAGTGTCGAGAGCGGGAGACCTGGGAAAAATTGGAGCATCTTCTCTGCCGATGTCCTACACGACAAAAATACTTGGGAGCCTAGAAGTTAGAGAACATCTTAAAAGTAGAGCTGAAATTTCTACTCAAATTCGCAAAAAGCTTTGACATCCTTAGACGCGTAAAAAAGAGCTCCAACTGCCAACGCCGGCCAGATTAACCTAACCTAACCTAAGTCCGTGCTTCAAAAATATTCTTTAGTTTGGTTAGATTTGTTTCAAATATATTTAATTTGCATTTGCGAACGATTAAACCAACAAAAGTCTTTGCATTCTATTTGGTTTATTTACATTTTTCTCGGTGTAATGAAGAACTGATCGGTAATATTAGCTCTTCACAATTGTTGTAATCGTGTTCTAGTACTAATGCAACCAGTTGTGTAGTCATTTACTTACATGTATATTGTTAGTAATACTCACTTGCTACTTACGTGCCTTCAGATTACTTTCATTATTTCTTATTTCCCCCGACCGCGCGTAAATCAGTGCGTGTTATCGATTGAATAAATATTGACGTTATTGAGCTTCATTGGCTGGTTAAGTGGGCAGTACACGACTACGACCCGGACTCCTTCTAAGCGGCCCCTTTAATGGTAGCTATTCTCATTGTACTATGCATATCAATAGATTGCTTCTTTCGATTTTCTCACCTTCAGATATCGCGGTTAGTTCTCACTTACGGAGGTGTGGCTAATGACAGGCTATCACAGGTTACGCCTCGCATTGATTTTGCCACACTATTGTGCAATTTGCAACATGCCGCCTCTTTCGTATCGTTTCGTAGTGATTTTGCTCTTTTCAACACAGTTGTTGTTGCGGATAGTTTAGCTTTGCTTTTACCACAAACTGCTGCTAGTTTTCGTCCTTTGAAACCTGAGCCATTTTCAGTAGGTGGAAATGGATCTACAAAAATAATTTACCGCATTTTAATTAAATTTAAATTGATTTTTGTTTTATTAAAAAGGGTTGGATTACGCTGCTGGATGAAATAAAAGACTGAAAAAAGCAATAATGTAAAGTCCGTAGAAATGCTATTTCGGTGGTGGAAATTAAATTGCGAATTATTTGCAAATTAAATGCACAAATTATTGTGCGAGAATAGACATATGAAGAACACACAAGACTTGAAGTGATGCTGATATGTATTAACCCTCTAACGCATACGAACGCAAATATGGTTTAACTACTTTGGCAATGTTTTCCCACCTAACGGGTAGCTCAAAAATATATCAAACTAATTAAATGCATTGAGCAGTTAAATACGCATACCGAAACGTAATTGGTTTGCTTATTTGTTATTGAAACATTTGGTCCAACGTTTTCACCACAATTAACGTAACGTTTGGCTTGGGGTCGTCAGAAAGCATATATTTACCATGATTCAATAATTAAAGGTTTGCTCAATAGTGGCATTCGAGTTTTGACTCTTCCTTAACTCCCTTACAAAAGCTTTGCACACACACACGAACCCACACACAGTGCCTTGCTAAGGGAGCCGATTTTGTCAAGAAGGAGCGAGAACATGGGCGTAGCCAGGTAGGGCAGGGGGGTGCTCGAGCCCCCCCTAACTTTCAAATTTTCTTTATATATATATATAATAGTACCCTGAAATGCCAGCTTAATAGGGTCGACCCCCCCCATAAATTTCATTCTGGCTACACCGATGAGCGAGAAGACTTTTTTCTGAGCAAACCTTTTATTATTGAATCATGTATATTAACTCCATTGCCATCTTAAATAATTAAACGAAAGCAATATGCCCGCGATGGTGAATTATCCTTCAATCTGTATAAAGTATAGTTGGTGACAATTTAAAAATGGGGGAGTATCATTGGTCTACAGAAATCGAATATATACATACATAGACTTACTTCAGACGAAATGACATAAATGTCTTACAACTCATGCGCCCCCTATCGGCAACATTTTTAGTGGGGTAATTCATTTTCATGTAGTTAGTATACGTTCTAAATATGTACCAAATTGGACTATAAATACTGGCTTTTCAAATATCTCGACTCCTGCGCCACCAATCGGATTAACTCATCTTTCGTGTTGCATTGCTGTTGGGCTGTGAGCCAACTGTCTAGTTTCAAGTCTCTATGTCATCGGGAAGTTCATTAAAAATTGATTGCAAGATTTGCCCCTTACAAACATATATACATATATGCATAGAGATCAAGTTAAATACAAGTTTGTAAAAAATGAAAGACGGTAATATTTTCTATCGATTTCTACAAAAAAACTCTTGCGCACTTTAATCTAACCTTATATAGTAATAATGGCATTTATGGCGTTTTTAGGGTTGAGTTTGCATGGCAGGTGTGTGTTAAAATAAACCGATTACTCCTATTTTTTGGGTATTTAGTTATAATTTCGGATTGATATGTTTATCGGACCGGTTTTTATGGCCTTTTTGAGGTTAGGTTTGTATGCGAAGTATGCTGCAAAATAAACCGATTACGCCCACTTTTTGAGAGTCCACATATACCATTGTTAAAAATATATGGACAAAATTTCATAGCCATATATTCATTGGTGAACTTTTTAAGGCATTTTTAAGACATTTTGAGGTTAGGTCTAAATGGGAGGCATGCATTTAAATAAATCGATCACGCCAATTTTTCGTTTTATTTTTTTTTATGTCCAAAAATGTTCTACGCCGATTCCTTATATTTTTTCCGAAAAATGTATGGGGCTGTGCCACTGTGTGACGCCCTATTTCTAAAATATACCACGATTATTCTGTTGAAAAATGCTGTTGCAACACTTATTTACAATAACATAAAAAGTGGAAAGGTAAAATTAAATTTTATATTATTCGGTCTCAAATGATCCGGCGCTTGCATTAGAACGCGTCCACTAATTGTTCCACCAGACCAGCCAAAGGTAGAATATTTTGTCATTAGTACGATAGAATGATTTACAGATAAATTCCTAACCTGCGAATCAATCATTCTGGCACAATACGTAGTAACTGTATTATCACCTACGGTACACAGTTCTCAAATGAAAGACTTAAGCAACGAACTTGTTAGACTGAGCCTCACCACACATTGATCGGCTAAGCGGCGGGTGGCCTATTACTGTGCGCCATTACTGACCAATTAATTGGCGTTTCATCTATTTTCATTTTCAGAAGTTCACCGCACAGCCGCTTGTCACTCAGTGCGTGGCCAAGGCCTTATAACGGCAGCCTCAACGACATAAATAAATAAATATCTAATTGGGGTATTCACAACGGTGTCACAAGTGTCACTCAAAGTTTCGCACCGTAGAGTGACATTGACTCAGAGTAAAACTGTCTTCTTAACAAAGCCCCGCATGTTTTTGCTGCTTTTTCTAAAACATATTCTATGTATTTTTTGAGGCACAGCCTCATTTAACATTAAAATATTAGCTGTATTTCGCGGCCGTGTCTATGCAGTGCAATGCCAAAAGCCCTATGATATTTTCATAACAAAAAAATTGAATAGCTATGTACCAGTCACACAAATTCCCTTCTGATTGACATATCAATATGTGTGTATTTTTATTTTAATGCTAAGGTGATCATTATGTGATCCCCAGGCGAGAGCATCACATTTGGCAACGACATGAATGCGCTGTAAATTTCAGCCCAAACACCCAAAATAGTTTTGAAGATAGCTTTTCTTTCTAAGCATCGCAGACAGTCTGCCGGCAACGAAAGTATACACGCCACTAGCCACAACCATGACTTCATCAAACAATGTGGGCGTGCGACATTAATGACTTGATTGAATACGCTACGTTATTTGCAGTAACCCAAATTGCGGATGCTTCCTATTTAACTGGAAGAAAAATTTTCCATGCATTTATTGCATGACAGGTAAAAAGAGACTAAATAATTTGTTTTAAACTGAGAGACACAAAGTTAACATATGTACATACATTGCCTAAGTAAGGTCACATATTTTTGCAAGTAAAATTAAAGATTCTCAATTATTATACTTATTATGTTATCGCAATGTTGTTTTATAATATGTTAATATACACTATATGTATCTTTGAAAAGTGGTCCTACCAACATTAAGCAAGTTTTCTTCTATAAGTGGTCATCCCTCAGAAGTTAATAACGAACTGCCATGTTTATTGTGAAAAAAAATCTATAAATAACCATATGTAGTAACCAGGCCGAAGAGAGCAATTTATAAACTATTTTATGGAATTTGGCCACCACGACTGCACAGGTGGACTCTGGGGTGGTTCAAAAAAGTAAAGTCGGAATTTTGATACTCTATACCGAAAAAATATACCCTTTTCTATTTTGAAATCAGAAAAACATTTAGAGGTCGCTCAAAGGTTTGCATGTATTTTATATGAAAAAAACAATTTTTCCTAGAAATGAAATAGAATTCTTGAAAATCAATATTTTTGGTCGGAAAGCTCTGTCTGCAATATTGAACGATTTCTAAATAACAAATTGGGTGCTAATATTCGAAGTCTCCTGAAGAGAAACAGAGTCTCGGACTAAAAAATCTTGATTTTCTAGAATTTTATATCATTTCCATGAGAAATTGTTTATTCGCACTTTGAAAGACTTCTAAATATTTTTTTGATTTCGAAATAAAAAAATTAGTGTTGGAATAAGAGTTTAAATCCTCGCATAAAAGCTAAATGATTCAATTAACGAAAATTTAGTACTTCTCGACCTAAAAATAAGACGTCGAAGTGTTCTTATCTTTACAAGGGATCATTAAGGCTGACTTTAGGCTGAACGAACTTATCATTGTTACCAGGTGATGTGGAGATGTGACCACAATTTAAGTTTATCAGCAATTTAACGTTAAAGAGGCCTCCGATGGTTCCTCCTTAAAACCCCAGTTTGGGTGGGTTTTAAATAGTAAGCAACGAAAAAAATTTAAAAAAATCCATAACGTAAATTTTTCTAGAAAATTCCTCTTTTAATTTTTCATAGTGCTACCGCGTATTACTAGCGGCAACTTCGAAGTTATATACGACTTTTTGATCTAGTTAGGTTTTAGGTGCATTTTTAATTAATACTGCCGGGATTTCGAATAAAATTAAAATTTTGGATTAGTTAATTTTTGTCTATTCATGAAAATCCTATAAAATTCACGGGTGAGCATATTTTATGGATTAAAGTTTGCAGACCTGTGTTATTAGTATGCCTATCATTTCTCTTCCAGGGACAATGGTGGACAGATCAGCAAGTGTGAAGCGTCTATTATAAGGAGGAAGATCATACTGAGAAACTCATGGAAAGTATTTTAAGGCCAAAAGTATGGTTTGCCCTAGAATAGATTTTTTCTTGTCTGAATAAACTACCAAATCATGGACCAGTATTCCAGTATCGGGCTGACAAATATTGTTAACAGTGCTACGCTAAAATATGTGTCCTTGTATTCATCTGACCATCGACTTGCAAATGCAAAAATACTCTTGTATTCTATACTATATGCCCGTCCTTCTTAACTAGGTATTTTATTGCAAACGGCAGGTCACCTGAATTGCAATGCATCGTTGTAGAAATCACCTAAAACAGCGGGAGGAGTATGAATCTTCCTTAATTAGAAATTTTTTTTGAAAGTCGCAAAATATCTGTCTTCTTCTTTTCGGTACGCTGGCCGTTAGTTTTCATTATAAGTAAATGATTATTTTCTTATATGGAATATATCTCGTTTTAATCCAGACCTACAGCACAATTTATTTCAATGATCTGTCTTCCGTTTTTTCAGCGAATTATTTATTTTAACGTGATGCCCCATTTCCTTAAACTTTTCTCTTATAACATATAGTCTTTACCAAAAGTCTCAACGAAATAGCTTTTTGTTACACTTAAGCACTAAACCTATGCCCATAGGCAATGAACTAATGCATACCAGCAATTTTTTTTCAGACTAAGTGTAGCTCCTCCCTTTTCACATTTCGAATCGGCCGGTCAGCGCACCTGACACTCTATCGATAACAATCATCCCAGTTAAGCGATTATTGATTATAGCGTTCGTGTCATCAAATTACAATACCATCACACTAGGGAATCATTGATTACACAGAGAATACTGCAAATACAACGATAATGTTTACAGCAACAAAGACGTCGGAAATGCTATTTAGTTGCAATGATCATAACACTTTTCGTTAGGCTTTTTTGCTTTTTATTGACAGGTTTTCCTCCTGTTACAATTATGCGGCTAGCGAACTATAGTAAGGTGGAGTAGGCGGTATTGGCAGTCAAGCATTTACGATGATTGTGCATTTGGCCATCGATCATCTTTGGCCGCTTAAGGACTCCAGTTGTGCAGCTATAAACGCCATCTAAGACCAACCTGTTGCAGCGGCAACAGCTCATATGACTATATGTGAGAGTAAGCTTTTACTGTATTAGGCTATTGTCGTTCATCGATTTGCAATCACTTATCGTTGACCAATCGTTGTGCAGTGATAGTGTGTGCCATATGTGGTAGCACAAAAAAAATAGCTTAAATATTTGTTGACGATCAGTGATCGGTGCACTTTGGATGCAGCCAGCTATGCTATTCGCGTGAAGGCGGCTGTGATTTTGTTCAATATGGCGCACGAGCATCACCGATCTAGCAAATGCAGAGTGATCTATGTGTGTGACAGTTATAATTTTCTTTGCCTTTCAAGCGTTTAACCCTTTCCGGCGTGATGCCACAATTGTGCGGGTTGGTAAAGATTGCTATATATTTTTTTTGTGTAAAGTCACGCCAGTATGAACCATATGAATCGATTGTGCGTTTTTTTTCTCTTTATGTGCAGTATGCGTTGGTTTTATCATTAATGGAACCAATTCGTTTTCAACGTATTTTCATATTTAGGTCTCAACCAGAAATAATATGCCATCAAAATATTATATTAAATAGTTTTAGCGCCACCCAATTTGATTCAGGTGGGAAAGGGTTAACGCGCCGCTCGGTTGCTCGCTCATTTTTTTATTTAACATGAAATATCAATTGCGGCTATTGTCGCTGGTTTCTTTGTTTATTTCTTTACTGATATTTGCGATTTCCTAAGCTCGCTTTTTCAACTGGCTTTCTAGCGCATGCTTCTGTCACTTGCGATTTTGGTTACTTTAAACTTTTGCTATGCCTGTTGGGTATTTCGAAAATTTAGTCGTGAGTGCGCACACATCAGCAATTATTGTCCACATCAGGTGACAAACGATCAACGCAATGTTGCTTCGCGCCATTCAGCCCCATTTAGCACCAACTTAGATTCACATTAAGATTAAGATTTCGATTCAGATTGAAATTGAGGTTGAGGCTAAGGTTGAGATCGGGATTGGGATTAAGAATAAGATTAAGAGTAAGGTTAAGATTAAGATTAAGAATAAGATTAAAGTTAAAATTAAGATTTATATAAAGATTAAGATTAAGATTAAGGGTAAGATTAAGATTAAGAATATGATTAAAATTAAAATTAATATTTGTATAAAGATTAAGATAAAGGTTAAGCTTAAGAGTAAGGTTAAGATTAAGATTACGAATAAGATTAAGATTAAGATTATGTTTAAGATTCAGATTAATATTTAAAATTAGGATTAAGATTAATAGTAAGATTAACATTAGGACTAAGCTTAAGATTAAGGATATGATAAGGATTAAAATTAAAAATAAAATTCATATTTGTATAAAGATTAAGATAAAGTGTTAAGATTAAGATTACAAATAAGATTAAGATTAAGATTATGCCTAAGATTCAGATTAATAATTAAAATTATGATTATGATTAAGATTATTATTAAGGTTAAGACTGGTATTATGGTTATGCTTAAGATTAAGATTAGGGATTAAGATCAAGGTTAAGATTAATATTTTTGATCCGGATAGAGATTAGTATTCAAATTATGATTAATGCTAAGATTAAACTAAGGTTAAGAATAAGATTAAAAACTAAGAGTAGGATTAAGATTAAGAGTAAGATTAACATTGAGACTAAGATTAAGATTGAAATCAGGATTAAGATTAATTTTAAGGTTGAGATTAAGATTAAGATTAAGGGTAAGGTTCAGATTATGACCAAGATTAAGATTAAAATTCAGATTAAGATTAAACTTAAGATTAAGTTTGTGACTAAGATTATAATTGAAATTAAGATTAAGATTAAAATAAATGTTTAAGATTAAGATCAAGATTAAGGTTAATATTTGTGTTAAAATCAGGATAAAGATTACGGATAAGATTAAGATTGTGATTGAGATTGGCGTTGAAGGTGAGATTGATATTGAAATTATTATTAAGGTGAAATTGTTCTTCATATCACGCCAAGTAAGCTAGTTTGGAATACAGTGAAAGGCCAAATTGTCTGCAGGAACGCAGTTTGATTTCTAAGTTCACTACTAAATTCGCAAATATGCATTCGAAATCCACCTAACCAAACAATTCTAAAACTCTCTTCTGTGTTGAACAGCTAGTACATACGTCCTTTAAAAAACAACAACAAATGTTAGCAAAGTTGGTTTATTCCCTTTGAACTACACCGGTGCTGGTGAACGCGGAGTTGCCCTAGTCGCCCTGCCAGTCAGCGAAATAGTCACTGGCATACGGCTGGGCGATTGTTTAAAGATTTGTTCGGCGCCTTTGACTGCGCGCAAATATTTCACTTTGGCAAACCGCCGTCATACTAAACGCCATAGAATCTGTAAACTAGATCTTCTGCTTTCATTTTTGTTTTATTTTTTAACTGCAGCCCAGCACAGCCTGCTGATATTGTCAACATGCAGCATGTCTTATTGTGGTGTGCCACACAGTGCTGTGCTACAACTTGAAATTCTTTGCTCTGCTACTGTTAGCTTTGACCGTAGATGTTGCTAGATGTTGACTTCTTCTGTCCATTTCCAATGTCATTTTAGCCACTGGTTCATATCAGAGGGCTAGAATTTCAATTCCTCTTGACTTTCGTATCCTTTTTACTGTGACTTCGGTGTGTGATGTTAATCTATTAAAGTGCACTTTTATGCTGCTGTAGATTTGTTATTTACCTATATATTTGTGTCGTTATTTTGCCTAATGGCGCTTATTGTTTGAGTTAATTGTTGCAAAATCTGGTCAGCTCACAAAGTAAATGCATTTCTAAGCACAATAAGCACAAAGTCACCAGGGCATAGAAAACATCAGTGGCGATCATTGCAGCCATGTGACACAATTAGTCAGCTAAAAAAAGTGCAGTATGAGTAGAAAAAGAACTGAAGTTGTTGTTGAAAAGAAGGAAGTTGTTGTCGTACTTGCTACCACTCGAACTTTAAAGTTTTTTCCTACCTTTTGTTATTGTATGTAGTATTTTTTGTGTTGCTGTTCTTGACAGCAATCTAGACGTTCTGTCGGTTAATGGGTGTGATTTGGATTGATTACCGGCTAATTGCTTGGCCCCTTGCTTTGTATTTATAAAAAAAAAAAATTATAACAGACAGAAGAAGAGTACTAAGGTAACTAATGTGGCGTTCAATTATATATGTACGCTAGGGTGGTCCAAAATAAGTGACAGTGGGAATTTTAATTCTCTTACCCCTGTACCGAAAAATATATACCTATATTTTTTTATTTTGAAATCAAAACATATTTAGAGGTCGATCAGAAGCGCTCAAAGTTTTCCATGTATTTTATATGAGGAAAAACAAATTCTCGTAGTAATGATATATAACTCTTGAAAATCAATATTTTTTGATCCGAAAACTCTGGTTCACTTCACTTCTTTTTCCTGTTCCTTTTTTTAAATTTTTTTTCTCCTTCAACCTTTAGAATCTAATTTTCCTTTTAATTTAATTTTATTTTGGTTTGTAGATTTTATTGTTTAATTTAATTTTAATTGAAAGATCTGCTATCGAGGAGGTCTTAGCGTTATTCTAATTATCTTTTAGCAATAAGTTTTCTAAAAACCAGATGAAACTAAAAATATATTTTTTTTTAACAATAAAAACTAAAAGTTTTAGAAAATTGAAGGAAAAAAAAAATTATGAAAATAGTTGCTAAGCATTAAACGAAATTAAAATTACTCAGTTTTTAACAATAAAACTTAATAGTTAAAAGAAAAATTTTTAATTAAAAAAAAAATAATAATTCGAATGGAACGCCAGTGTTCTGTTCACTGGGCCATTGCGACTGTTAAGGCTGGTATGCAGCTCTCAAGAAATCGGTCAAGAAAAATTTGCCATTATTTCGTGTGTGTGTTCAAGGAATTTTGACATTTTTGATACTTCACAGCCTGTTGCCTCATTCTTTTCTCAAGAAATAATGGAACGGGCATATATTTCTGTTGCAAACCTGGGTTGCCTTGTGCTCTTTTTTCACAAAAAACTTTAGAAAACCGTAGTAAAAAGCGTAGCAAATTTCTTAAGAACAGCGTACTGCCTGAAGGAAATTTGACTTAAGAAAATTTCTTAGCCATTTCTTGTGCGTCATTTTGTATGGAATTTTAGCTTTTCTTGAGAACTGCATACAAGCCTTTACAGCTATAAAACTGAAATTTATTGAAAAAAAAATCATATCATCGTTAAAAAGTTAAGTAATGTTTTTTATTTACTTAACTTTAATTTTCATTAAATGCTGGCAATGAATCATTAACCGACTCTGATAGGGAATTTTTTCAAATCGTTACTGAGGAACACCTTAAGTAATCATTAAAGACTCTGAGTGCGGCTGTTAGCTGTAGATATATGGTTTAATTAGAAAAATGTTTAAATGAAAAATTACAAAGAAAAAAGGCGAAACACATTCTCCCTATTCAAGTGTACATACCAAAATGCTTATAATGAATCGATTAAGCCATACCTGTCTATATTATATAAATAATTATAATTATAATTATAAAAAATATTGTAAGCAATTATAAGAACAATATATGTTAAGCAGCTGAATCTCAAACAAACAACAAGTACATACATTTTGGCATACTATCAAGCATCACATGTTGCATGTGACCGCACAGAATTGTACGCTGGCATTGCTTCTACCACAGTGTCAACATATGAAGTGTAATAAAATTAATGGCTTGTATGTTGATCATTTATCTACATAACATATACTGTATTCAGACACTTCAGCGACACATTTTTGCTCCTACAATTGCGTGCGACACTGTATTTCCAGCTATTAGTGTTTACTTGGCGGCATCGATGTCGGCGGAGCTTAATGCTCTTATGTGATTTGATTCGATTTGTTTGTTTTGTTGTGTTTGGCAAGTAGCGTGCTTCTGTCCAACACATTTGCTCCATAGTGCATTGGGTCGATCGAGTGCAGGCAAGTGTCGAGAATTTAAGAATGATGAAATGGCATTACCGCTCGCCTGTGTGTCACCATAAAGCCAGTAGAGATAAGACTAAGTTCGATGCTTAGACAGCACCCCAGTAGTTAGCATAAGTACATGTGCCCTCTTTGCCTTATTAAGTCTTTGTCAAAAAGTAGATCTTTGTAAAAAACTCACTCAAATTCTAGCGCCGTATCTGTATCTGCCCTTTGCTTACATCATACTAAGGGAACATTGCCTTAAAGAAGTGTGTATCAGATGGAAACGTACAAGAAAGCATATGTGGCTTGATTGGAACATAAGGAGATCGAGATAAATTCCCACTCTCAATAGAGGTGAAATGGCATTTAGTATTGGGCTACTCACAGGATATATGCAAATAGGAGTTCCGGGTGTATGTTGTAAACTTTAAAAGCTAAAATAAATCTTTAGAGCATTTGAAACCACAACCACCTATTTTTGAACACTACGAAAGTGCATAATATGACTTTGATGGTACTTTGCGAACCCTCTTAATATATTTTTTAAGTGTTCAAAGTTTACGACATACAATAATACGACACTTACGACACCGTTCTGAATACCCCAATTAAGTTTAGGGCAATGTATTTGTCACAGAGCGTTAGTAGGCAAATTACGACATAACGAAGGCAGTATATTTTAAAACTTAATTGTCGCATTTTCGCCACCATTGCCGCCAAGCAAACAAACTGCTGATTTGTACACCTACACAGTGAATTGATGCCTGGATTCAAACAAAATGGGACCCTTTGTGATCTTGATTTGAAGTAGCGCTGCTGCGTTAGTTATATGGCCAAGCCTGTTTGTTAAGGTCTGATTTTGTCCGCCATTCATACAAACAGCTCCCCTATGTGTACACAACTTAGCATGAAAACGACATAGTAACTAGCGCGATGTATTAGTTTTGAAACAATATTTTTTTTTGGTTAACGGCGATTTGTTAGGAGCCAATAACGGTAAGACCATGGTAGTCTTACCTACAAATTGTTGCACTTGAATGGAAAATTTATTACTCGCGGCACTCTAAGCGAAGAACAAATTTTTAAAACAATCGCTTCGCCGCAGTTAAGGCAGATATATGTATTCGCTCCAACCTTTGTGCTTCCACACTTTGCGGCCGGCATAACTTTGTTTGTTCGCTTATGACGATGGCACTTTGTGGCATTATTCAAACTATTTTTCGCATATTTATTACAATATTGTTACACATTTTGTTTTGCGTATTGAATTTACATACATACATATGTATATGTGTCGGTAGTTTAACGCCAGCCACAGCAGCGAAATATGCCACATTGAACTTGTAGGCTGCGCAACAATGATTTTTTGCTGCACCAGCAGGTAAGTTTGAACTCACCAGTTTGGCAAGCCATCGTTGCCTTTAACATTTTCGCCACACACTTTTAACGCTTTTCTATTGAATTCCCAGTTTGTGGTTTTACATAGCTGCGACTGCTGGTGTGGTTTTCATAGAAATCGCAGTGCATAAATTTCAGCAAATCAATAAGCGACAGCAACAAATACCGCCAAATGCATTACCTTCTCAGAAGTGCTACGATAGTAAGGCAAGGTGCATTGCTGGTACTGTGGCTACCACCATGATTTGGGTTAGTGGAAATAAAAGACTTAAGTCGCGAACTTGGGAACAGAATTGTTAAAGCAAGCTCTCTCTAAAAGAAGACAGGTGAAAAGTTAAATATATTTTAGGCATTTTAAAAGTAAAAAAATAATATATATATATTATTTTCCATATTTGGAAATGATTTAATAGTTCACATTCCCAATGTAAAGAGTGAACTGCTAAGTTAGGTTTGAGATTTCTACGTATACCAAACTTATAAATACATACATATATTTTTAATTGGCGTAGTCAATCTAATCAGCGTGCCAGCTAGGTACTTAATCCTGTGTTCATGCCGAACCGAATAAGACATTTCATGTTCTGCGAACGAAAATATCGAGCCTTAACTGCCAAAAAGATCTATGCGCCGTTTTTCCTAAAATTTTATTTTTGATGCAGAAACGTTCCTGCATCAAAAATAAAATGTTGAAAAATATGTCGCTTACGTCTTTTTGGCGGCTAGGGATCGATATATACTCATCGATATAAACTACATATACTTACTTACAAAAAAACACTTCAGAGTTACTATGTTTGCACTTTTGTTTCCATACGATACAGCCCCACGTTAACTGCAGGGAAAATATACAATACTTTTTTTTACTACAAAGTTCTTCTGTGAACTCATAACTTTTTGCCGTTTCAGCTGATTAACTACATTGTTGTCATCTTCTCTTTGAATTACTTTTCTCATCTTGGGTGCTATTAAATTGCTTGATTGTTCTCTATGACATTGGATTAGGAATGTATAAAAACATAAACATACATACATACATACATATATAAGCTCCACGCAAAATTGTAATAAAATCAGCCTTGAGTGCGGATTTATCAGCTGCAATAACAATCAACGTGCTTACACTATCTTGAGGGTGGCATAAAATCAGCATATGTGAACCGCCAGAAGCTTATGTTCAAACTGTTATTACCCTGTTGATTTTAACAAGCTTGTAGCTCTAAGAGCAGTTAAGCTTACAGTGAGTCATAGATGCATAAGGACAAAATGAATTAGAACAAGTAAGGAGGTTTTTTATTACAATTCTCGTCAGACCAGGCACCAAACTAAACTAGAAAATTGAAATTGAGAAATGTAGAGAGAGGATTTACATCGGCTACTGTACTTAAAAAGGAAAATTCAGTAGAAACTGGCATTAGAAACCGAAATTTGTGCTATGAATGTACATAGCTGTAATAAGGTCAATACTTGCCTACTGCTCTTTAGTATGGTTTGTGCAAAAGGCGGCTCTGAAATCCGGTTTTTCAGAAGCACTGAAAAATATTATTAATATAATTTCCATTGATTTACCTGTACCTAAATGAAGTCGCAATTTTCTCAAAATTGAATCAGAGAGTCGATCCTTGAAAAACGATTAATTTCAGGCAAACGCCGGTCATGGAATATATTCCAATAGAAATAGATCTACGGATAATATGGATACAAACCCAGAATTTGACTTTAATTTATATGAACTGCGATGTAGGACAGGTTAGGTTAAGCTGATTTCCCCAGGAAAGAGACACATTTTGACAATTGGGAGATTGTCCTTGGTGATACAAAATGTCTCCATCTTAGCCTCGAAAAGGCTGTAGGGTCTAATACAAAGTATTGGAACGCCGTCTTTTTTTGACGGCTTATACAAAAGTGATCTGTTCAGATTCATAGTCTTACCGCGAGAATAAAAATCGCAAGATTGCCTGTCAGAACTCTCACCACTAGCGAGAGCAAGCGTTAGGAGTTCCGTTGAGCGCCTTCGGTTTACCCCAGGCCGGAAGGGTCTGACAATTGCGCACGCCCAAGTGCTATCCCAGCGCTTGTTGAGCTTACACGAGCCCCAATCGGTCAAGAGTGTACCGCAGGAAGGCAGAGGCGTCCATAGTCCATATCTGGTAATAACGCTGCAAGGATGCCTTTCCTTGCCAGGTCATCAGCCATATAGTTTACCGCGATGTCACTGTACTCCAACGCGACTGATATGAATCCTGCTCTTGGTTACCTGACTATCCAAGTATATGTTAATCTCACTAACATACATTACACTCTTTAGCAGTGAGTCCACCGCTTACGTAGTTTTGATGGAGAGCCTGACTATCCGAGTGTATGCTAACCTCACTAACATACATCACACTCTTTAGCAGTGCATCCACCGCTTCCTTAATGGAAACTATATCCGCCTTAAAGACATTTCAGAAGTCCCTAGCCTGAACGTAGTTTTGATGGAGAGACATCTCCACCAACTTTGTCCTTCTTCCAGTCACCCTGCTTCGTCGAGTCCTTTTGGGCTGCTTGAAGAAAAATAGGTCGAGAAGAAGCTGCTGGAAGCCGTTTCGGGGACGAAGTAATCTGTACATTTAGGGACGAAGTACAGGCCTTCCAGAACTGTAGAGCATCCAGCTTTCGATACGGTTAACCACCTGGTTTCCCTGAGCCTAATAGTTGTGACAATTCTGCCTGCAATATCCATAGCCGCAATTTTCAACATGACGATGAGCGCCAGTAAGCTTTCTATAGTGAGTAAAACAAGATAGGTTTAGCTATGGTTTCATAGAGCCAATGAATTTTTGGCGAGGTACTCCACCGCAATACCTCCCCTACAGCAGTGCAAGGCCACTGATGCCTTTCTTCCCCTTTCCTAAAAGTTAGACTTCCATGAAATCTTCCTATCCAGTATAAAACTTAAGTCCTTGATCTTGTATGGAAGCTTCAGACCGACACCCTCGACCAGTTCCGTCTTCCTGGGATTTACTGCCAGGCCGCAATTGGCCGCCCACCTAGTTACCTGGTTCAGGTAACCTTGAATAAGATCAAAAAGGGTATCTAGAAAACGTCCTTTAACCAATAGTTCCACATCATCTGCATAAGCAACCACCCGACAGCCCTGTTTTTCCAGTATCTCTAGAAGATCGTTTACAACCAATGAATTCAGACCAGTAACCATTTAGTCCTTCTTACTGAAGTCAATGGACACATTGCACAAAATGCATATAACGTAGGAAAGTGTGCAGATAAAACTCTGTACAGTTTATATATATAGATTTCTGTATTTTAAGACAAAGAAGCTGCTATTCACAACATTAGCTCGGATGCAGTAAACTCATCTCCAGAAAATTGGGTTCTGCAACACCCTGAAAGCATTTGTTAGCAAAATTCCCCGAGACAGGATCATAAATTAAGAGCTGGGGGACTCTCTGTCAAAAGCTATGCAATAAGGGGAACTACCCAAGGGTGGGTTCTGTCACATCTACGATGGAATATTGCTGTTGACAGCTTGTTAAAAGAAATTTGATCGGCTAAGACGTGGCAATATTTGCAAGTTTTCCACGCAATTCGCTGCAAAATTGAGAAAGAGAAATTTTATTGCTGCGTGTGAACAGCCTGAAGAACTTTCTGTTACTTTCCGGAAATCAGTTTCAGAAATTAAAGTTGCAAAATGTGACTGAAACTGAAAGAGCGCAAATCAGATCAACTCACCGAGACCCTGCAGGTCCATTGTGATACCACTGTGAACAAGTATTAAAATAGATCATTTTGGATACAATATTGGAAAAAACCTTTAATAAATTAATTTTGTGAAGCTTTAGATAATTAATTAATCTTCCAATTTTAAGTAACGCTACTTAAAACCAAGAGAAATAACAAACCAACGGCAATGCGGCTCAGGTTACATTTTAGTATCGGGAAGAATTGCTAGAAATTCAGTTATTGTATGAACAGCCAGAAATTTTTCTGGTAATTCGCTTTTCGAAAAAAAAATATTTTTGAAAGGCTACTCTTGCAATTGCTTTCGTAAATTTCTCAAGATGACAGCTATTTTGAAATATATTCCATTGCAAAGTCTGACACGCTGTATGGGAAGAATCGGCGGCAGGGTGGAAGCCTACGCCAGTGACATCGTCACTACATCTACGAAAAAAAATATAGTAACCCTAACTAATCTTATACAAGGACTACTAAAAAATCACTCACACTCTACAAATATAAATATCATTGCCCACAAGAGGTGCAACTCAATCGTAAGCAGATTCTGCCGAAGGAATAAAACCAACCAACCAACTTTATTATTGAAGCATTTATTAACTAATAACTTATCTGACTCTTTTATAGTATTGTATGAAGTACTCTAAAACCAAAACAAGCATTACCGAAATAATTATTTTCTCCTAATAGTGCCTTAATCATGCACAAAGTTCCACCTGGTCGCACTCGCTGCTTTTAATAATTTCGAGTTTGAGTATTTGCATGGAACCAAGTAAAATGCTATCTTAAACTTTGTATCGCACTAGAAAACCCCAGTTAATACATTTGTAACAAGTTCGCAACTTAAGTCTTTCGTAACACCAATAGCCGGCAACTACTTGCAAGCCATTTTCAATAACGACAAACGAACTGCTTCCATTAGCTCTGACAGATAGCGTAAATAGCAAAAACAATAAAAAGTTTACTATGCCATTTCGTTGACTAAGCATGCAGCACGACAAATTGTTAACTCATAATTGCTTATTAAAGCGACAATAATGGCGACAAGCAGCCGGACTCATTGCTCAGAAGTTGCACATCTGATTGGCACCGGAGTAGGGTTGTATAGAAGAAAAGGACAACTAGCGATTTTATGTTTTAATACCTTTTAAAAAGAATTTTTATTGTTTGGTGCTTAGTTAGAAAAACTAAGTAAATAATAGTAATCTGGTTAAAATGTAATTAATAGGCTGATACGACAAATTTTGTTTGCAAAAAGAATGAATGCCATTCAATGAAGATTTTATGCAACTACATATGCACATAGCAACGACTTAAGACTTGAATACATACATAAACCACGGGCATGAAATCGCAGCAACAGATTATTTTTAACGTCGTAGCATTCAAATTTCAAGGTGGATTAAATATTGACACAACATGAACTTCACATCAAGTGCATCTCTGCCTGTGACTCTTAACTCATTCAATGCTAATCAGCTAAAAGCGGCACTTGCTTGACGGAACCCAGCGTTGGAAGCGCATTTTTCTGATCAATTTAAACAAAATGCTTCTATAGTTGTATACTAGCCTGCATGCGAATTAATAGTTTTACATATTAACTTTAAACGCATAAAGACAGACAAAGGCAAAGAGTGCTTAGTTAATAAATACCAATCGTGCAAACATTATTTAATTTCATGCTAAATTAGTTGTTTAAATGTATACTAAGTATTACATCTTTACAATAGCATTCACCTTTCAACTTTAAGTGATCACCCTGGGACTTCAAACCCCTTTGATAAGTGACAGCTGACTGCGTGTATGAGTTTTACGAGTACTTAGTCAAATTAACTACCAAGTTATTCCTCCTTCATTGTCAGCGAAACGACAACAACTATTAGCGAAGATAAACCTCTAGTGAGTTCTTGTTTTGAGATATAATTTGGACACTGGCTCTGTAAGTTGTGGACATGCATAGTAGGTATGCATTATATTCGGGTGCATCACTCTCTACACAATAAACCATAGTTACTTATATTTTATTTTATTGTTATTATATTTTAAGACTTCTGCCAAACTATTTGAAAATACCTCAAAAAACTCATTTTTTCAATTTCGTTGATAAAACGGCGAACAATTTTTATGCATACCTTGTAAACTTAACCCTATTAGGACCATAACCCTATAGATTATGTTAAAAAACCTCATGATTTGAATTGGAATTGCGATTCATCAAAGGCTTATATATTAAATTCTGCTATCAAATATTATAATTTTGATAGATAAATTTTTCTAACCAAAATATATTTTCTGATAATTTTTTTGGTAAAAAATATTTAAAACAATATGTGTTCTCCTCAAATGATATTTTTCGAAAGGAATACTTTTCCCCCAAAAAATTTTTATCCTTGTCATTATTATTATTATTATTTTTTTCCAAAATGAACAACTTTTGCCGCTAATATAGCTTACTTTTTCTCTAAAAATTTTTTATCTCAAATGCTTGATAATTTTTTTATAATTTGGGTAAACATGTATATTTCCTAACTATTTTTTTTCAATTATGTATTGTAAAAAACTCCAATAAAAAACTACACACTTTACAAACAGAAAATATATGTAAAACTTCTAAAAACATACATAATTTTCATTTAAGTGCAGTAACTGTGTGGGAAATATGCTTCCATGGGCTTAAAAGGGTTAAATGAAACTTTTTTTTTTATCATATGGGATGAATTTTGTGAAAAAAATATGTTTGAAGAACAATTTTATTTATAAAATTCTACATTTTTGTAGATATTTCCAACAGGGTCTAGCTCACGTTATATAATCTTAATATTTTTTCGAAATATCTTGGCAAGAATTTTAAGATATAAAGTAGAGATGATTTTTGTAATTTTTTAGCTAAAAATGAATCTTAACTTTGCTTAATATTACTTTTCAGCTTTGAAACCCACTTTCCCATTTATTCTACAATTAAAAAGAAGATACAGAATAATCAAAAATCTTAAATTCAAAATTGCGTATATTTTTTATTTTATTTTTCTTTTGGTTAATTGTGGAATGAGTTGCAAATTCGTTTTTTGTTTTTGTTTTTATAGCCCATCAAAGGTTAAGTTTATGTGTGGCAAAAGTTACGTTGATTTTTGATGTTTTTTTTTGCTGACGCCTCGCAGTTTTTGGATACAAGGTTTGTTCGATTTTTTTAATTAATGGGAAAAAACAAAAAAAACTATTAAAAATCAACGAAAGTTCTTACCAACTTGAAACTTGCACTTTTTTCACCTAAATATATGTATATAGAAAGTCGTTTAAAAAGTATATATAAAGAACTATAATTCGAGAGATTTATCGAAATTAAAAGGCTCTTAAGACCGGAAATTGGTTTAACAAGGTTCAATGTGATCATGTTACACCACTTTTCCGCAGTATTAGAATGAAGAAATCGAAACATAGATTTTTTCGCTCCACCTTAATGACTGTCCTAGGAAGACCCAAAAATCTAATCTAGTGGGACCGCCCTTGCGATCTGCAGGAATTGTTCACTAGTTTTGACGTATGAATGCTTTTCACTTCTTCTTACAGGAGCGTGGCTTTGGAAACTAGTTCAACTCACATTTGGGGCGGGATCCATATCGCGCTGCCACAGACGATGATACTTTTGAGTTTATATCAGCCTTCGTTGACTCAAAGTTAGTCTTGGTTTCGGGCAAAAATTTTTAGGAAATTCCACGTCTCTTGGTTAACGCACCCTAAAACTTTGACTCACTTTTGCTACTGGGCTCCATCAAACATACCAATATTACTATTTTTTGCTAAACTGGACTTCAACTAGTAGTGCTCTCTTTAACTCTACCTTCCGTAGTAAATATTGTAGTGTTCCTAACTGATTTATTTAATTTATTAAATCTCCTCTTGAGTATTCTGCTTTCAGTCCCAGAGGGTGGTTTGATTTTTCGTATCTTTTCTTCTGCTAAAGCTAGCCGTCACAAACTGGGCAGTGTCTTCTCTACCGTAGCTACACTGAGGGAAATAATGCATAGTAAAAATGAATACTTTATATTTGGTTATCGTTTAAAAATGTTCGTATTTAAAAATAATATTTTCATACAAAATTTATTACGCACGTATTTGACTGTTCACAGCTGAGTATGTATATGTAAGTGCACATACGCACCCCAAGCATGCAGAGCACCGCTCTGAGAGCGGCAACAACACACACATCCATACATAGTACAAATCGCGTGCTGTGGTGTTGATGGATATTCAACATTTGAAAGCAAATTTATATGACTGGGTGTAGCTGAGTGCGCAAAGATGCTTGCCACAAGTTGTTGATATCCGGAGATGGTCGGGTTCGAATTCCACTGGAGGCAACATGCAAATTAAATTTTTTTTTTTAGTTTTTGTCTTGATTATTCACTTCGCGGATGCTTTTTCAGTATGAACGAGGTCATTTTAATATGCGCGCAATTGAATTGAATATTTACCAATATACAGTACTTTCGTTGACGTTTATAGTAAGATCAATTACGTTTCTATTTGATTTTAATATTTTTTTCCCTCAGTGTAGGGAAAAGGGCTCGCGCGGTCGCACCTTCGAAGAACAAATTTGCATAGCCTTTGAACAGGTCTAGTAACTATTGTCACCGTATATCAATGATTCATGTGCACTTTTTTCATATCCATATCTTTAGCAGCTTATCCTGTTGATTTTTGTATTAATTCCTTATTTGTTTGTGCACCATCAACACCTTAAGCTACTCACTACTTTACAATTCAATGACGAATTGCTGATGCGTGCCTAGAATACGCAACTGAAACTTGCTATAATATGCTACTTATAGGTAACATTCAGCTTGAATTTAAACAACGGATAAGCAAAGGTAACATGCTTTAAGCCACCACTGCTCCTTCTTCTACTGCGATTAAAGCGGAAGAAATCTACCAACGCGGCCAATGAGTACGATTGCCTTCGGAATCTATGTGTCCATCATCATTATCATCAAACTGTAACATTGCAACGTTGCAAGTACGAGTACGTAACATAGACTGCCCGGCTACCAAGTTTTCTGACTGGTTGACAGGATTACGTTGCTACTGTTTACTGTTCAATCTAATCCGTTGCTTTGTAATTGCCATTGGTGTGCAATTTTTATCGGCGTTCAGCTTAAACTCTTCTTGCAAACACAATTTTGCTGCTGTTTTGCTAATTTCATGCTGTCAGCGTACATGGTGCTCATAGCAAACTAATGCTGCTCCTTACATATAACTTGTTTATTTACTTATATACCTATATTTACTTAAGAAGTTTCGAGTTTTTGTTTGCTGTTAAATGAAGACTGCAGGAAGTAAGAAGCTTTCTTCGCTAACTCGACCAAACAGACCTTCGCTGATATTGCAATTGGAGTCCTGCCATCAACGGAGATGGACCTAAACTGCAGAAAAAAGGAACAGTCCAGCGCCTTCGTCTTGGTCTGCAGGCTGTATCGGAGATAAATTACAACTACAACATTTGAACATAGCCCCCATACCTTAAGGTAAGACGTATTCTACGTCAAAATGTAAGATATTTATCGCAAATTTTCACCATTAGATCTGTCCAAAGCATTTAACTTCTGAAGTGTTTTAATGGCAATACCGCCATAGCAAACGTTTGGGGTCTTTGACAAGATAATTACATAAGGGAGCCGATCGCGCTATAAAGTTTCAATCATTTTTGAAAAGCCTTATGAACGTCTCATGAAGGCTAGTGAGTTCAGTTTACCACGCTGTAACCACTTTTTTCACCTTCTTCTTCTCAGCGAATATACTACGTCAAAATAACCACAAGTTCTTAGGTTTATGGAGGCCTGATATTTTCGTTTCAAGAAGCCATCCAAATTTTACCAGTTCACCATCCAAAGATTCAGATCTTTTGGCACATGTACCAAGTCCTAGCCGATAAACTAATTATAAAATAGACCATACATACTATGATTATGAAGTTAGGTTAATGTTGCAGACCCCACGAGCGAATAACTTAGACTTAATTAGATTGTCCAATGTGTTACCACATTCTCTGAACAGCAACTATGGGTTTCTGTGTTTAATTAAGAGAAGTGCTGGATGCTCCAAACAAAAGACCACAGTCGGCTGATGTCCACCCCGGAGAGCATTTCGCGAGTGTTGTTGAAATGCGCACCGAGGTGTTTAAACCTTAGCCAGCTGCGGCAGTAAGGCTCCGTGACGATATTAATTCACTCCGCGTGGGTTCCTAAAGGACAACGTCCGGTCCCTTGACTGCCTGTGGTAAGTAACGTGCCAGAAGGACCTTGCAACTTTGCATGTCGTAGTTTCCTACCGGCGCTCTCTGAGCTGACTGTGAGCCCATCTGAACAGAAGGAGGCCGCAGGTTTCCAAAGGAAATCCTATGCCCTTCCTGTCGAGGTGATGGTTTCTTGGGTGCCTTGCCTTGCCAATTCAACATCCGTGCAACTTAGAGTGATATCACAGTATCCTAGGACCCAAATAAGCTGGATTTCGAAATATTCCGAAGCTATTAAGAGAGACGTCAGGCATTCGCCGACCATATTCGATTGCACCATTAGCGACCTTAGCGCCCTCAGGGTAAATGTTTTCCCTCTTAGTCGGCAGAAAATTGGTGCGCTACGAATCAGATGCCTCTTTTTTAGCGACTAGCTTTGCCAGAAAGACGATATAGAGATCAGGCTGTCTGAACATAAGATTTGTTGAGAGTTCCTGACATTAGACACATACTCCAACATCCCCATCCAGCTTCGATCCATCCGTGAAGATGTATAGAGGACCTCTACTCCAGCGACTGTCATTTTCCCTTTCTCCCATTCGCCTTTTACAGGAATATGTATGGAGAAGGATTAGTTAAGGTAAGATAAAGAACTGTCTTCTGCGAAAACAAATGGAGACTTAGTACCTGCATTCTGCATTAGCGATCGAGAGGACAGAGTGCAGTCCAATGGCTTGTTCACATGAAGGCTGCTCTTTGTGCTAGCCCGCATATTATTCGGTCAGCTGGCGTCACATCCTCCTATTTGGCCCATATTAATTGATTTGGCGTAGATCTCGTTATGTCACTCAAAATTTAAACCTGATTACCCAGAAAATCCTTCTATGCCACAGATTTGCCCATGACATACCCATGACCCATGAATTACGATCATTCGGAGATTTAAGGGGAGTTTCCTATGCATATTGCATTGCAAAGAAGTAGCTGCTTTGCCATTCAGCAGAATAATCTGAGTAAAAACAATAGTTCCTTCGTCCTTATTCTGGATTTAGAAATGAGTACATGCTAGCTCTAGGAAAGCGCGTTATCTAAATCCACTAGCGTTCCTTCTAATTTTTTTTTAATACGATTTACATTAATTATTCTTCAAGTCGAACCCATGGAAGTGAGCAATTGTGTGAGTATAATTCAGCTACAGCTTATGGTATACCCAATTGTTTCGCTGCTCGCTACCCTTTGTGAAATAAATTATTTTTTCCTATCCTTTTATACAACTAATTTTTTAGTGCTTGAATTTCCAGCTTCTTTTGACATTCGCTCTTGTACATGCATACATCCATCCATATGAAACGTGTGTAGTATCAGTGGTGATGGCATGCCACGCACGCCATGTTTCAAGTGCCTCAGCAATTACTTTGTAATTTAAGTTATTGATTACCAAGCACTGGCAGCAACCAGAAGGGTATTACCAGTAGCACTTGTTTGTCACAGGGCAGCAGCAGCCTCCAAGCTTCCGTAGTCACGCAACGGCCTTTTTTGCCTTTTTGCTACCAGTCCGCACTGTTACTGCGGCTGTCTGCAACGCCACACTAGCTGTCGTCACTCAGCGCTAATCTGCTACTTTTTGCACTCAACATGCATTACCTATCTTATTCCGATCCATTCGCTTGCCTATCCTAGCAACTTTTCTATATTTGTGGGTATGCTTTCGGGCAGCGCAGACAAGTTCTTCCAGCGGCGCTTTTGGCACCAATCTTCGCTACCTATACGCCTGCGTTGACCATCAGAGCTGTCTGTCCATTGAGCTGTTGGCTGTCTAATCTTAATCCAGAGTAAAACTCACTGTTTTTTGATTACACTGTTCGTTTTTTTTGTCCGTTTGCATGTTTTTCCTTAATTTCGATGTAATTTTCCAAACCAATTTTGTTGCTGCTACTGTTCAATGCTATAGTGGTGCATTTTTTCTTTGTTTCACCATTTTGCGTCCCGCCACTCATTCGATCGCTGCTGGTTGCCACCGTTCGTTTTTGGTTCACTTCAAATTTGGCTTTGGCTCTGGCGTTTATGGGCAATGCCTATTGCAATGCTGAAGTTGAGTGATTGATTTCAGAAAATTGCAGACATTGATTTCTTTTTTTTTTTGGATTTTTTATGCTGGGCTTAGGCTATGTAGTGCTGTCATGTGGTGATTTGTGCTATAAATATTTAACATTTGAAATTGTATTTTAATTTAGTTTAAGTGGAAAATTGCAATTGTCACTTGAATAATAAAATACAATTTTTATTTACTTATAATAAATCTTGTCTAGCAGCACTCCATGGTAATATGACGATGCTTGAAAATGGACTAAATATTGATAGATTTTTTACATATCTATATTGTTACATAAGTATCACAGCTAAGTTCCACTAACAGATTGCGTACATTAGCCTAGGGCTTTTTCGAGTTTCTTTTGATTTGAAAATTGGGTAAGGCTACAATTTTGCTGAGCATAAATGTAAATCGCTTAGAAACGTATTTTCTGAAGCAAACGAAGTCATATCACAATAAACGTTTGTTTCCAAAAGCGGCGTTTTTTAGTGTTCTAGCACAGTTTCTCATTGTACTTAGAGCCTTAGAATGAAAGGATTATAAGGTCAGAGTAAAACAGTCAAAAGGGGAAAGATATTTATCCTATGCCATTACTCCCCTTACCACACTTTTGACGTGGAATACGTCTTACCTTACGATATGGAGGCTATGCTGAAATGTTAGAGTTGTAATTTTCGGAGCTACACGAAAACGCTTATTGCACGAGAACTAATGAAGCTATTTCAAAGAAGAGTATAGCGTTTCAAAGATAAAATTCCAACCCTATCGACAGATTCATTTTTGTAAGTAACCGATTCGGTTTCTGTCGTAAAAAGAACGGTAAACATTGGCTTATTTTGGGGTCAATTTTGAACCTTTAAAGTGTTCTAGCAACTTATGGTTGGCAGATATAACTTTCATTTTTGGGGTATAGATTCTATTGAACAGTACGTAAATTGATAAAGAAAATGATAAAGGCAAAGGTCAAAATAAAAACAAAAACAAAGTTGTGTAAAGATAAAGGCAAAAATGAAGACCAAGGTAAATTTAAACAATTTACTTATATAAGGGCAAAGGTGAAGGGCAATATGTGTATGAAGAATATGATAAACATAGAAATAAAAACAAAGATAAATATAAATATAAATATAAATATAAATATAAATATAAATATAAA
>NW_023458559.1:36258884-36279604 GCF_013731165.1 Rhagoletis pomonella
ATAAATATAAATATAAATATAAATATAAATATAAATATAAATATAAAGTAAAAGATGAGGATAAGGATACCGATAAAATTATTAAAGAAAATAGAGGAAGAAAGATTAAAAGAAATAAAGGTAGTTTTAGAGAAAAGGATAGGAAGACTCAATCTGGGAACTATTTCGGTATTTTAGAGATTTTCGGGATCCTCGGGACTTATCGATATAATAATCGTTATTTTGTCGGTTTTGCGATCAATATTTTTATCGATTTTGTTATCGAAATTTTTGTCGATATTTTTATTGATCGATAAAAATATCGATCATTTAAGTCGCGAAAATATCGATATTTCGGAACTTAAATGACCAATATTTTTATCGATTTTGTTATAGCTTTTTTTTGATCGATTATTTTATATATTTTTTGTTATCGACTTTGTAATCGATTTTGTTATCGACTTAGTTATCAATTTTATTATCAATTATTTTATCGATTTTGCTATTGATATTTTTGTCAGTTTTGTTATCGATTTTGTAATCGATATTTTTATAGATTTTGTTGTCGATATTTTAATCGATTTTGTCATCGATATTTTTATCGGTTTGTTATCGATAATTTTATTGATTCTATTAACGATTTTGCTATCGGTATTATTATAGATTTTGTTAACGATATTTTCGGAATTTATCGATACAATGATCGCTATTTTTATAATTTTTTTTTATTGATATTTTTTATCGATCTTGTTATCGGTTATTTTATTGATTTTGTTATTGATTTTGCTATCGATATTGTTATCGATATATTTATAGATTTTGTTGTCGATATTTTTATCGATTTTGTCTTCAATGTTATTATTGGTTTTGTTACCGATATTTTTTATAAATTTTGCTATCGATGTTGTCATCGCCTTTGTTATCGATATTTTTATCGATTTTGTTGTCGATTTTGGAATCAACTTTTCGATAGATTTGGTAACCGATTTTGTAATCGATTTAGTTATCGATTTTGTTATCGATATTTATATCGATTTTGTTATCGATTTTGTTATCCATTTTGCTATCGATATTATTGCCGATTTTGATATCAATATTTTCATTGATATTTTTATCGATTTTACTATCGATACTATTTTCGCTTTCGTTATCGATATTTTTTCTTAGTGTGTGCTCTCGTTTTTGATTAGGACATGCTCTTAACCATACCACATATTCTACGTTTAAATTTAGAGGCTGTATCTCCGATACAGCCTGCAGACCAAGACGAAGGCGCTGGACTGTTCCGTTTGTATTAACCTTAGTAGTTTGTTAAGGTGGTGAGAATATAGCTGACCTATTCTTACTACATCTTCCCCAAAAATCAGGGAGGAGATCGTTTCTAGAAAAATTCAGACAGTGTGTTGTCGATGACACCTAGAGTGACCAAGTAAATCCGAAGCTTACTACTTTGTCTGAGATAACCTTTCAGAAAACTGTCTGTGTCCGCAACTTTGATCTTCGTTCTACATTCCAAAGCAGCTGCCGGTGCATCATCTTTATTGCTTTCTCTTGTATCGTTAAATCCGAAGTAGGGAAACCAGTAAATCATTAAGAGCCGCTGCAAATTTAGTACTTCTGATACGCGTAATGCCTTATACACACTTTTTTGCCATACCATAGACGACCGCTCAGTTTTTTAAGGTACGCTGACAATGTCTTAAAACTTGCAGTGCTCGATTTGCATACCATCGTCAAGTTTTTATATGGACTTAAACCTCGATATTTCACTACTGCCGAGATGCTTAAGTTTATAAACCTCATCAACATCATAAAAAGCTCCTTTTTTATACACGCCTGCAGTCATCGGATTTGTATCTTGTAAAAACGTTGTATGGAAGTGATTTAAATGATTCACATTCCGACCGCAAGCTCAAGGCTCTTCAACATAAAGAATGCCAAACTGATTGCTCTAAATCATCTTGCCAGGGCATAATGTCCGTTCTCTATTAAGAAACGAACTCTACTTAAACATTCCTCAAAACTGTGGGAATGTAGTCAAATGCCATAGAGGCTGCAAAAACACTTACTAGAGCCCTTATAAGCTTTCTCTTCTATGATATTTATTCTTTGAATACTCACAATATTAACGACTCAAAATGGGTTCCCAGAAGTATTGTAAGAGCCTAACCTAAGAAAAAGCTTTAGCGGAAATACCTGTAGCAACCAGATTCTTTCATTGCAGCAGTCTCTATATATATTTGCTTAATTTTGGCATACGGATTTGCCTCTTCCAACTATGTCTTCCGCATGAACATTAGTTCACAAATGCCTTTCTTTCGAGATTTTTAAACCTTAGTCAGAAGATTATTGGGGCTTATACGAAGTCTGGTAAAATCAGAGTTCTACCGCAAGAACGCTGTTTCTTCTTAATCGATTCCAAGTTTATAAATTAAAGGAGATGCGAGTCGATGACTAATTCTCACCTTGTCTGAAACCCCGTTTGATAGCAAATTGCGCGATTCTCGATTCGATTCTCTTCTCGCGGGTCTTTTAGAATAAGTGGATTTATTAATCCTAATGGCTAAATGATAAGGCCCAATCAGTGCGTTTTTCATGGGATTATGCCTCGCATAGAATACTCGCGATAAGACCTTGATGCCTAGAATGTTTTACCCAGGGTAGGTGGCGTATATGACGGGTTCACCTTTCTTGTAGATTATACAGAGCGCACTGAAATTGCAGTCGTTGGGCATGCGTTCTACTTAAGAATTGATACATGAACCTCACCAACTCCTTGCCAGCCTACTTGCAGCAGGTTTGTGGTTTTTCGGCCGCGTAATTGCTGTTCGTACCTCGTCTTATTCAGGCGGTGGGACCTTGATCGGCTTCTTCTGCTCTACTACATTCAGCGTTGGTTCAAGCGCCGGTGCTATTTTTTCAAAAGTGTAATTGGTTGTTAACATGAAAGTGAATGATGAGGCCGCAGACGCTGCTTAGTTGCACATTTAGCTTTCTTTACTATTCTGAATTTCCTCTTCACTCTGCAATTGTTAAGTGTTGCCGCTGATGATGATAATGTTGCTGGTGTTGTATGACTAATTAAATTAAATTAAACTCATACTGCAAAACCTTGTTGGGTTTGTTAGAGGTGTTGTAGCGTTTAGTATTTGTTTTTGTTGTTGGGCATGTGAGTCATGTAACTGGCGGCTGATTTTATAAATGGCATATTTTACGCCTCTTAGATAAAATGTTTCGTGTACTTTTTCCACTCCCTAGTAACTTGTGTGCGCGGCCCAACCGCTTAATTTCGGTTTAGCTTTTGTGCCTGTCACTCTCAATTAAATGCTAAATTATGCGTTGCGACATTTTTATCGCATTTGCTATCTTACAGCAATGTGTAGCACCTACCTTACAGCTGTGTGCGCCAAAGTGCAACCTTTGGGATAAAATGTATTTACTTGATTTCATTTTAATGCAACATAAATTATTCTTAAAGGCTGCCGCCATACAGTGTGGTAATTGCTGAGTTGACGTGTTGCACGGTGCTACTCGTATCTTGGACAGAAAGCCCACACAATCAATAGTCTTTTGCTGGCTGTTGCCACAGCAAATGTCTCAATTTGTAGGAGTGAGTGTATGTGTATGCGGCTGCAAGCTTCTCTGAGGGGCAACTACCCAGCAACTACTTCGTTATAAATGCTACGGTGTTGCACGTTCAACTTATTGCCACAGCTAAGCAAAGCTAAATTTGCTTTTAAGATTTTCCTTTTTTTTGAAATATGTATTTGTTCTTATCACTGCGGATTTTATAATGTTGCTGTAGTTGCTATTTGTGCTGATGTTGTTGCTGTTACCTTTCGACTAACTGATGTTTATTATTATTTCTACTAGGAGGTGCTAACTAGTTGCAGTAATAAAAATAAACAAGGGCAAACACGGTGCGATTCAACGAGCCATGCGCACTGTAGTTGGAGGATGCAGTTCTCACTGCTTGCAGCAACTATTGCCTGGCATAAAACATTAATTAGGCTTTATTGTGGTAAATGTTCCGCATTAGTCCGCTCGCTCAAGGCAACTAGCCACCAAAGCAGAGGAGCTTGTTACAAGTAAAACTCTTGTGACTTCTATATAACGTACGCATATGCTCGTAACAGCTCTTCGCGCTATACTATAAGGTGTTACAGAAAGCACGCGTTTAAAGCACTGCTTCTCCTTTCTATAGTCAAGGCAGTCACTTTGCTCTGTTGCCACTGCCACTGCTACTGCCAACGATGCGCTTAGTTGCACTTTACAAGCAATTTGTGTTGGTTATTAGTGTCCGTAATTCTTTATTGGCGGCCAATGTTGCAGCGAAATCGCACTTGAGCGGCGGCTGAGAATCAATGAAGCAGCAAATGGCAAAATAAAGTTGAATCGAGTTGAGTGCGAGTACAGAGTTCGAACGAGCGTAGGCACAAAAAAATATTAAAGCAAAAATGTCCACTGATTAGGCCTATTTAAGGCATGAATAATGAGTTCAAAGTAACACTAATGGCACTACTTATTATTGTATATTAGTGTGACTATAAGTTTATGGCACAATTGTGGTAATCATTCACAATTGCTGCATTAATATGGCAAAGCTGCCACATTGAAGTGATGGGAAAGTTAGCAAATAAATTGCCTATTTATAGAAAGGAGTGCACTGGCAAGTTTATGCCTGCTGGTCAGAAAAATAGCGTACAAACGCACATACATATATGTATGAATAATATGAGTGCGAAATATGGAGTGCGCATATGCCACCCTGGGTGCTAGTGAACTTGAACGTGTAGTGTAGAAGAATGTCACAAGCAAAAAACTGAGAAGGGAAAAAGTTCTTTGAAAATAATAGAACCATAAAGTTACGTGAAAGCTTGAAAAGAAAAACTGGATATAAATTTTTTTCTAATTAATAATAAAAACTGGACAGAGAATTTTTGGTCAGTTAAAAACTGGACATAATTTTTTGAATATAACTTGCTAACCAAAAACCCGGGCTTAAGTTTGTTTATTTAAAAACTAGGCATAAATTTTATGTCATTGAAAAGTTTAAATTTAATTATTTATTGGTTATTTAAAAACTGAAAATAATTTTAGGTCAGTTAAAAGCTGGACACAATATTTCGGACATATTTTTTGTTATTATAAAACGCAGATTATTTAAAAACTGTTCACAGAATTTTTGTGATTTAAAAGTTTATAATTATTTTCTTGACATTTAAAAACAGTACATCATTTTAGGTCAGTTAAAGATTATACATAATTTTTGGACCTATTTTTTGTCGCTAAAAACCCGGATTATTTAAAAGCTGTGCATATATTTTTTGTAACTTTAAAAATTTAAAATTAATTTCTGGACATTTAAAACATAATAAGACATAATTTTTAGACATCTTTTTTGTTGTTATAAAACGCAGGTTATTTAAAAACTGTACACAGAATTTTTGTGATTTAAAAGTTTATAGTTATTTTCTATTTCCGACTCTGGAGAAAAGAGCATTGGCATTACATGCCCACTCTTCTCCAGGATGCGATCCTGGTCTATGACGCTGGGGACTTTGGCAATGGCTGGGGCCTCCAAAATACAATCCTTTAATATTCATATCATATCAAATGCGTGTAACATCAGAAATTGGGTACTGAGTTACAAAAAATAAATAAAAAAACCAAGCAAGTGCTGAAATTCTCAACATTGCACATCAAATTGCTACAAATTTGGCATGCAAATGCCATGCAACTTGCAATTTAACTGCCTAATGCGTTGAAAAATGTTACAAATTAATTAAAATTATGACAGGTGAGCCACTCAAAGGCAAACGATAGGAACAAATGAAAGCAACTAAACCAGAAGTCAAGTAAGTATGCTTGGAGCGAAAATTTTCCTATATGAAAAAGCGAAAAAAGCGCTTCACACTAAATTGAGTTATCAAGTGCCAAGCATACAACATATAAACATACATATGTGCACGGACCGTTCAAAATGCAGACTTTATAACAAAAAGCAGGAAAAGAGCTGTGGAGGAGCTACACATTAAATAGCTAGTAAACTAAATAAAAGCAAACTAAAGACTTAAGCTGCGAACTTGCTTGCCACTAGCTAGCGCTGTGTAAAGCATCAGAGCGCGCACTCACTTATTGAAATGTGCACAAAAAAAAAGAAGAAAATACCGGCAGTTAGGCGCACATTTTCCCACACTACTTTGCACATATCGGGTTGATGCAACAAGTGGCCGCTTGGCAGTTGTACGTACTATGTATGCTTGTCCTATGCCACTTTGCTTAAATGGAAAACTATCGTATGCCGCAGCCGCCGAGACGTTTACACATTCATATGGCCGGGTTAGCAATTTTAAAAAGGCTTGCATTTTATTTATTTTTTTCCTTATTAGAATGGCTTGCTGTGATTATTGGTATTGCTGTGTATATTCCTTGTGCTCTATGCCACTTTTTCTGTCACTGCCATTGCCACCAACTGTCTGTTTAGCTATCTGCTAGCTGGTAGCTGCTATCATGGTGCCAGATTTCTATGTTTAAGCGCTTAAACTTTTTTATACTTACTTGTATTTTTTTGCTTTAAGTAAAGCTGCCAGATTACAGTTCCTACCAAAAAAAAGGCTTATGCATGTTTTATAAGCAAGCAAGCAATCTGTACAGCGTAAATGTATGGAAAGTAACGTAACCTGACAAAAACTGAATATTAATACATACACACATGCTTTTGATAATGAAGATCTCGAAATGCATAGATGCATAGTTATGGAATAATTATTATAATTTCTTTTCTTAGAAATGATTACCTAAGAAAAATAAAATAGAGCCAAAAAGCGTTTAGAGCATTGAAATATTTTTTTTTTTTAGTTTAAATTCTTAATCGAAATATTTAAGGCGACGGTGAAGGTGGTATGTATGTATAAGGTGAGTGCATAGACGGAAACCATACGGACAAAACAAGGTTATACACACAAGCAAAGATAGTGAAAATGATAAGTAGTTTGTATTAGCAAATACCCGGCGTGCTTAACTGCGCCTTAAAAGTATTTTTGTATTGTTACTCCCACCCAAAGCTTTTAGGCCCTAGTTCAAAAAAAACTAAATAGATTTAAATAGCTGTATGGAGTGAGATTTTTAAGCAAATATTCGATTGGCGAAGCGTTCTTTATTTGTTATGTATTTTATGTATTTAATCCTGGAAATTAAATGTATACTCCTATAACTCGCTTCTACATAGTGTGTACTTCATTAAATATTTACCTTATCATATCTTATCACTTTGTATGAATAAAATTTGTAAATAGGTGGCAACTCGCAACAAAAATATTTTCAGCAGCAGCAAAATTTCTTAAACATTTCTAGTTTGATACCCAAATTAAAATGTTTCACATGTTTTACCAATTTAATAATTGAATTCAATATTTCAAACAGGTGGCAATCCTCCTCAGAAATATTTTGATAGTAAATTAACCAAACCTTTTTGGTTATATACCCATATTGTAATATTTAATTTATCATATAAATTAAATAAACTTAAGATTTTAAAACAGGTGGTAACCACAAAAACATTTTCGACTGACAGTAAGCCTTCTTATACATCTTTACTTCGACAGCCATATTGCAGTATTTACTTTAACTTATCAATTTACTTATACTGTAATTTTCAAACAGGTGGCAACTCTCCAATTTTTTCCCCTATATTTTAAGTTTGATCTTTAGCAATGCACCGATGAAAACTGCATACGAATATATGTATGCGTTTTCGAGTGATGTGCGTACAAACATACATATAGACAGACAGACAAACAAAAATTCTAAGAATTGAGAATTTGGCTTATGTTGCTCAAATAAATTTTAATTTTCCTTTAATATCTGCAATGAACAGACATCGACCTGTTAAAATTTTATTATACGTAGAGATGTATTGCAAATTTCTCCTTTCCTTGAATTTTTTCTATGATTTTTCCGCGCGTAAAACCGACAGGCACTTAATTTTATTTTTGGTAACATCCTTGACTTACCAATAATATCAATAATAAAGACATTTCAAAGCTCTGTGGCACGTGACCTTTTTGGCAGCAGACATTCATTGCGTGAATACACTTATGCAAACGCTTAGTCGCACACAAGTCAAAGCTACCAGCCAATATGTCTTTCAACTGCTTTTGTTGTGCCAATAGGCACATAAAACTTTAAGTGTGGCAAATTGGCCGCTGGCCGCACTTTTATGTGTTTTATTTTTGCTATTTTCAAAGCTTGCGCTTGCTGTCAACAATTTGTTTATTCTACTTTTTTCTTGGGAAATCACTGCTGAAAGCCTTAGCTATATGCAGTTGTTTTCAATGGTCGCTTATTGCCTCAGCAAGAAATTTGTCCAACATTTGTCGCAACAATGTGAGAATTGTAAGCACATGCTTACAAATACATACATACATACATATATAAATAAGATTTTATGCAGAGTATACTATATGCAAAAACTTTTACAAGCAACAAATTGCTCCACTTTCAACGCAAACCCAAGTTTATCTGAGGCAGAGTCTGGAAAGCAGATGATCACCGAAGAACAACCAAATGCTTTGTGTTGCCATATATGGTAGAATGTTACAAAACGTGTGTGTGTGCTATGGTTTTTTTTTAACTTCTTTTCTTGCTGTTGCAGCTCCATGCAAGTGTATTTATGTACAAAAATAAATTGGTATATTTATTGCCGCGCGCATAAAGAATGAGTTGCTAAAGTTATGCTTAGTGGGGCACAAAAATTCTGCACACCATTGCCCTCAAATTTGCACATGGAACGCATACAACAGCGCAAACGAGACTGTCATAAAAGAAAATACTAAATTTGTGATAGTGTTCATTTAAGCAAAAAAAAAATAAATAAAAATGGGGACCGAAATTATGATCGATAATAAGCTTAAAAAATTGCAATAAAAAATAATGCAAAACAAAAATGACTAAAATAAAAAATAAAAGCCAAATATTAACTGTCATTTTAGACTGAAAAAATAATTTCAGAATTTTCCATTCAAAAAAAAATCCGGTCAAAAAATATCGATTATTTGTGTTTTTTTTATTCGAAAATATTTAAACCATTTTATATTAATATCCCTTAGCTAACAAACATTACACTTCTATATACTATTATCAATCAGTTAGACAAATTCTTTCTTGAAATTTTAAAAATACCTATTATTTTCGAGCCATGGAAATCAGACTAAAATTTATGAGGTTAGGCAATTATTTCTTAAATACGACCTTAAATTTAATCTCAGACCTTTTGTATAGTATGGCTAAATAATTCTCAAAATTTATATTTAAAATGTATCTTTAGCAAAAAAAATTTGTTTCTTATAAAATTTTTGGTAATAGAAAAAGTTGTTTTCGGAAATTAAAACAATTTATACAATAGGTTTAATTTAGATATATGCATATATGCATCAATCTGTGCTCGCATCATTGGCGTTTGTCTGCATGCGACTACTGTACAATGCTACAAAAAGTAGTTAATGGCTCGCACATCCAATCGCTACAATTTATTACACATATGTATTCTAATACGAGTAAATTTGCTGCGCCTTTTTACCGCAAACCCTAAATGAGTTTGAACTACATTTTTAAAACAGCTTTAGAACTCATTGCAAAACTTTGCTTTAATTAATTAATAAAATTTTTATTTTTGTTCTTACTTTGTAGTAGCTTCCAATTTTCTGGCATATAGCGCCAATATCTGCTCGTTATCGAAGAGGAATAAAAATAAAAATTAAGATATAAAAAACGTGTAAAAAAACTTACATGGTTACGAACATATGCAGCAATAAGATATACTTAAGAATTTTATTAAATATTTGCAAGTTTAGAACTATATTGCTTACCACATTTATATGCCTTATTTTGACTATTTTGGAATATTACATTTTCTTTTTAATTTTTTTAATTTTTTTATCGTTTATTTTTTTTTTTCAAAATTTCAGTAAACTTTTTTGTGTAGGTAAGTCCTAGCGCTTTATTATATTAAAATTTAAAATTCATGTATTTGACGATTTTTTTTAAAAAACACAAAGGCCTAAACTTGGATTTATATGGTATTTGTAGTAGAATGAAGTATATTTTTTATAAAAAGATAATTAAAACAAAACACTATAAAAAATTTATAGGCAAAATTTGCCAATATGTAGGTGGCATATAATTATAACAAGCACTATATTTCTACGAAGTCTCCATTAATTGCATTAGAATCTTAATTCCTATAGTTTTATTAAACAAAACTAAAACAAGTAAGAAAGTCTAAGTTCGGGCGGAGCCGAACATTAAATACCCGGCGCAAGTATTGAATATATGTTTTTTCACCTTTCCGAAACCTACCGCTAGATGGTAAGCCGGGGTGTATCAATTTTGAGTAAATTAGCGTCCTTCAATTTCGAAATATTGAAGTTTCAAGCATTTCTGAAATTTACCGTTATATGAAAAGCGGCCGCAATTTTAGTCCGATTTCAACAATTTTCAACGGTATGCTTTTATGTGGCAAGCACAATAACCGTTTGGTACAAATTGGTACAACGGTTACCGAGATACCTATATGTGATCATAAGTGGGCGGTGCCACGCCCATTTTCCAAAATTTTACCATAAGCGTATTTCTTTGTTAAGAATTGTTGCAAGCATCAAGTTTGAATAAATTAGCTTTAATATTTACTGATTTATCGAAGATTTTGTATTTCTGAAAATTCCGTTATATGGCAAGTAGGCGTGGTTATTGTCCGATTTTTTAAATTTTCGGCCATTTAGTATGCCAACTGTGGCCACCCACCAACTGTGCCAAGTTTGGAAGAAATTGGTGCAGCGGTTACCAAGATATACACATGTAACCATAAGTGGGCGTGGCTACGCCCATTTTGCAAAAACTTATAATATTCTTATTTTTCGTCTGAAAATTATTGTAAATATCAATTTTGAGTGAATTATCTTCAGTAGTTACTAAAATATCGCAGTTTTCGTATTTCTGGCAAATACCGTTATATGGGAAGTGGGCGTGATTACAGTCCGATTTCGCCCATTTTCAATACCAACCTACCTTGGATTAAGGGAAACCTACATACCAAATTTCGTTGAGATATCTCAATTTTTGCTCGAGTTATCGTGTACACGGACAGACGGACAGACGGACAGACGGACGGACAGACAGACATGGCTTAAGCGATTTCTTTTTTCATCCTGATCATTTATGTATACATTTGTCTATATCTATCTCGATTCGTTTTGGCTGTTACAAACAACCGTTATGTGAACAAAATTAATATACCCTTGTGCACAAGTGCGCTCGGGTATAAAAAAATATGGTTAAAGTAACCCTAGTCGCGTTAGATTTGGAAAGAGATGTAATGCGTGTGCAGCCGAACACATTTAGGTTGTTCACACTTGCCTGATTATCAGGCTATCTGGTTATGTGGTTATATTTTTTATTCAGTTTACAACAATAACATGCACTACAAAAATATTTCATTCCCATTCAATTAAGTACATTCAATTCTACATTGTGTCAGTCAGTTATATATGAATCAATTCTCGATTTCACCTTTTTGCGCTGGGATTTTTCGCAGAAAATACAGCTGCTATGGAGCTGTTTTCTTTGGTTTGTCCGACTACAGCCATTTCTTGGGAATTCTTGGGTGTCAGTGAGTAAGGTTTTGAGTGACACTGGCGCCATTTCAAATGTTTCACTTTTACGGTGGGAGCTGTTGAGGCGGTTGGTAAAAGTAATGGTGCGGCATGAAAAAATGATAGAAAATAAGTTACTTTTGGAAAAAGAGTAAGTAGAAAATGTATGCTAATAGACGTATTCTGAGTTGAATAGGTAAAGCTAAGAAAAACATCAATTCAAAAGCATGATTATTAGTAAAAATTATCTGTTCAAAATATTTTTTATTCAGGTCGTAAATACCAAAAATTATATACACTGTACAATTATACAATTTACACTACACAATTTTTAAGAGTATGCAGATTTATAGCCCAAACAATTTTATTGTAATAAAGTAGATTTTTGGCAAATTTTCCCCGCAATCTCATCCATACAAAAAAAAAAAATCGAAAATACTTTATATGGAAAAAATGCAAAACACCTTCAACAAAAAAAATTCTCAAAAATCAGTGCGACTTTTGACCAACTCTGAACTTAAAAGAATTTTATGGGCTACAAATCTGCATACCCCATATACCCATACCCCCAAAAAAATTCTAGAAATTGTTGAAAATTTGTAAGAAAAATTGCTGAATTTTTGCGAGTTTTGCACAAAGTTTAGAAATTATATTTTTATGTTTTTTGTTGTGGATATGGTTTATTCCTTCATTAAAGTTTTCGGAAAATTATTACAATAAAAATTGTTGCATATATTGTAAAAAATTAGCTGTGCCAATACTTTTTGCCGGCAGTGTAGGTATTACGTTCCGGTTGTTTATAGAATTCGTACACTGAGAGCAGTGATTTAAAGAACACTGAACTACTTTCGAACTAAGATGAAATATTTCCAACATTCTTTCGTGATCTAGTCTAGTGTACATAAATGCGTTTACATACATACATATATTCATAGATTACTAAAAAACAATGCAACCCAGTAGCGCCAGAGAAACAAATTGCAGCAGCACTCCAATGTCAACCAAATTCATTCAAATACATACATATATATAACAATAGAGCATTGTTGTTTGTTGCAACAGCCACCCACAATCCGCAAACTACGCAAACTGGAGACAATGCAAAGTTCAGGAAAAGCAATAAAAGACAAATTGTATTTTGGTTCCATTGTTTGTACCAACACAATAAGAGCTTGCCCTTGGTAATAAAGGATAAATAAGAAGAAATAAAGTAATTACATAGGAACGAATGATAGGGACCACCCCATCATTTCAATATTTATTGCTTTTTTCTTTTGTTTTGCAGATATTCATTTAGTTACCGGCAAGAAAAATTGGAGGTTTTTCGGATATAGAAGGGGCTTTCGCAAAGGTAAATCAAGAAGCCATCGCTAAGTTTCGAATACAAGTAACACTTATACATATGTTTATAGTCGAGTTTGTTATTTAAAAGCTTATGTTAATGACTGACCTTGGCTAACAGCAGCGGCTGAGCACCCTCAATTTCAATGCATCATGAGAACACAACTCACCACTCTAATCAATACTGTCAAAATGGTGCTATATTTCTTTCACTATAGACAGATTTCCACGTAAAACTAAAGACAAACTATATTGCATTCGGGCCACGCGCTCTGGCCAAATGGAGGTAAGCAAAATGTGGTTAAAAAAAAATATTTAGCATCTGCTCAACTGATTTCAAGATTCCACCTTGACAAATGAACTCACACATATAATCATGGATTGAATAGAAATAAAATACAAGCTTGGAAGTTTTCTCTAATTCTAGTATTTATTATAAACACCGATGATTAATTTTGCCAAGACTGGCTTGTCTCTACTGCCATAAATAACTCCTACGAAGCAAGCATAGCGCTGTCATTTTATACACTGTGGTCTAAAATCTATGTCTGCGAACTGGAAAACTGTATGCATGGACTACAGAAAATATGGTAGAATACATCAATTATGTCCCAGGCTCGATAAAGTGCACTCATTCAGTCATGTTTTTGCTACTTTCCGGGATCGGCGACACCTAAACCGCAGCTGACATATTTTCGCCTTCTGCTCTAATCGCTCGTACACCTAAGCTTAGGTATAGACCAGTCCGGAATCTTACATTTCTTATCAGGAAGTACTATGTTGGGCTAATACTAAGCCTAAACAGCTACGAAAATAGGCGTTCATTATAGATGGCGTTCATAGGCGTACATAGTGATAGTAGTCAAGACACTTATCAAAATGTAGAGGTTAAGCATTTGCAGATGTTCTTTTGATCATCCGCAGCAGCTTAACAGCGAAATGATCTTCGCAACCTTGGTAATCGCGGTTTTCACATAGCGCTTGATAGCAAACCGACTATAGATCCATCTGTTTATCAACAGTTCACAGGCCCGTTCTAGTAATTATCAAAAATCGGGCAAGCTATGCATGAGATTTGAGGATAAATACGGAGCTTTATCCTCATCTCTTGTTCGTGATGTTTTGCGTCAGTACAGAGCAATAGATATAGCTTCGTTAATTCAACAAATATCAGTAAATTTCTGATGAAATGGAATCTGTTGGGTACCAATAGCGCCACCTTTGTACATGCCAATGCTTTTTTATTTTCAAAAACTAGTCGCTAATAATGACACCATTCGGAGTCGGCGTAAAATTTTAGGTTCCCCTTTTTATGTGGCAACACTAAAGCGCGCGCCACAAACGGGCGAAGAAGCTCGGCCAAAAACTAACTTATTGTGTAAGCGCCAATCTGTTATTATTATGCGAAAGGCCATCGTAGAATGCCGTTAATATTTTTGTTTCGCCACTCAGAACCCAATGAGCGAATAATAGTGACATTTTGAGCACTTCTTGCGACAATGATTTTTATTTTACCGTAGACTAACTATCGCGCGATCAGTCTTCTAAAGTAACCAGGTCTTATGGAGCATGGCTTTAGACCTAGAAAATGGCTCAGGTATTCATGCCAAATCTTGGAAAAGACCCGTTGGAAAATGATCTGTACTTACCATCTCTTTGCCGCTTTCTACAACACTAAAAGGAATTGCCGAAACTAATACGTCAGAATTGGGAAAGACCTCCCCGAGCCATTTATTACGAACCGGGTTTTCAGACAAGGCCACCGCCTTACGTGTGATTTCTTTAATCTGATATTTGGGAAGATAATAAGAGATGCAGAACTGAAGCACTTAGGAACAACTTTTTACAAGAGCGTCCAATTGCTGGCGTCGATATCATTGATAACAAAGGCCACGAAGTCTGTACAGATTTTTCCAAGTGGGGTAAGGAAGCAAAGCGGATGGGTCTGCTGGTAAATGAAGAAAATACGAAGTATCTTCTGTCATTAAACAAACAGTGTGCGCACTCGCACCTTGGCACCCATATCACTGTTGACTGATATAATTTCGAGAAAGTAAAAAATTTAATTTACTGGGAACCAGCATTAACACCGATAATAATGTCAGCATCGAAATCCAACGCAGAACCGTTTTTTCCAACGAATGCAGATTTGGACCCCGTAGGCAATTCAGGAGTAAAGTGCTCCTCTCTCGACGTATGAAAACAACACTTCATCATTATAGGGCTGATATATTGCGCAGAAGCACGGACAATGACAGCATTCGATGAGGTGGTTCTTGGAGTACTCGAGAGGAAGATTTTACGGAAGATTTACGGGCCTTTATGCGTTGATGATGGCGTATTCCTCAGACGATGCAGCGGTGAGCTGGATGACCTTTGAAACGACATAGGCCTAGTGCAGCGAATTAAAATACAGCGGCTCTGCTGGCGTTCGAAAGACATCGACGTTGCAGCTCTGAAACTATTCAACTCGGAAACCGCTGGTGGTAGCAGAGGTAGAGGCAGCTCCCACTGTGATGGAAAGACCAAGTGGAGAAGGACTTGGCTTCACTTGGCATTTCTAAATAATTGGCGTCAGTTGGCACAGAAGAGAGACGACTGGCGTGCTTTGTTGAGCTGGGCAAAAATCGCTTAGGTGGTTACAGAGCGAAAGAAGAAGAATAAGAGAAGATTTTGAAATGCTTATGAATTTGTGCATGTCGCTAGAATAATCCACTGGGTGCTTTAGTATGAGTTTGCCGAAAGTTGTACGTCTTAAGAAAGTCAGATATGGGCATTTACATAGGGAATAAAATATTGATTTCTTGCTGTCATCTAAGCTACAGCTGCGGGATATTCTATTCCGCTGCGGGAAGTTCTATTCCGTAAGCATGCTTGCAGCCAATGGAAAGTGATAGTCCCAATTCGTCTGCTCGCTCGTTTTTTTTTCAATGTGTCTTTGGCCGGGAACGTAGAGAGACTAAGATGTCGAGCGTAGCTGCATCTTGCAATCTTTGACTAGCTTACAATTGATTTCAGTAGTTCAAATAGCTAAGTGTTCTGGCTATCTGTGACTTTATTTCCTGGTAGCACTAATATTAAGTATCCTAGAGGCTTAGAATATTTCCAGCGCTTTAGACTGAAATATGCTGGTATGGTTTGCGAGCCGCAGGTACCGATTGACACCAATCTCTTAGGAAAAGACAATATTTCCTACACTACAGGCGAACTTGGACCCGCCAGCGTAGATTAAATGGCTTCCTTATCAGCAGTTTCGCCCCTTTACATTATATTCGGAATTGAAATTGTACAAGCGCATTCAAGCCAAAGTCCAAGCTTGATACCACGTAGCCCATGGCTCTGTTTGCTATTGAACCAAGGCTTAAGATAAAGCTATGCCCAAAGGTCCACGCTTTCCAAAGCGCGACTCTCTTAGTCTTACTGCTGCGTACATCGCGGTTTCCTTTAAGTACATATTAATGTGTATATATTGTTTGTAGGCCTGTGTAATCAGTGCTCCTGAGGAGCAGAACTTCAGTCTGAACGTTTTAGAACGCGCGCTCTACGTTATGTCTAGGAATGCTGCTAAAGTATATTGATTGAAGTGCATTAATTTTTCTATAAATCCCAACACTTCATGCAAAACTAACTCCGTCGATCTTCCTTCTCCTAAGAAAACTTAGCCCTCGGCCTTAGTGGGTTTTCAAATTTCTTCCAATGCATAGAACGTAAACTAGTCATGTTTGCAATTTTACCAGAAATCCGCTTCTTCGAAGTAAAGAAAATCTCTACTGGACAATACAAATTTTCTGCTGCCCATTTCTATGACTGCTGCATGTCCTAGGCATTCACGCTGGCATTGGCATGCCAGTTGCACTTGCCCATTTGGGCTTTGAACTTTTGCGCTACCACCACTAAAATTGGGAGCGTTTTGATGCCCGTTTTGCTGCATCCTTTCTTTGGCTGCGGCAGATTTTTGTGTGTTCACTTTGAAGCTCTTTACTGCTACGCTATACTGTCATTGCAGCAACTGTTGCATCTTCTGTTTTAGTTGACTTGCAACCATTACACAGACCCAGTTATGTATGTATGAGTATTTTCTTTTTGGTTTGCTGCCACAAATCGCTCGATCGCCAGACGGAGCTCATCTTTGTCGGCTTACAAAAGTATTTCATTGGCGGCGATTCATAGCAACATAATGACAACAACAACAACAATAGTAATAAGGAGCAGAATAATAATAAAAATAGCAAAAACTATTACTAGTGAAAATTTTACTCATCCTCCAAAGAAGTTGGGCATGTTTGGCCTGCATATTTCGGTGTTTCGTCGCGGCTGCTGCCAATGCATTGCATGCGCACCTTGCGATTTTAGCTTCAGTTGTTGTTTTTGGCATTATTATTTGTTACTGCCGCAGAACAATACACACACACAGATAAGTAGCTGAAAGATCAAAGCCATGCGATATAATTGCTGTGCGCACCACATGAGCACTGGAACGTTTCATTCCACAGCAAACGTGCAACGCCACAATACGAGTATAATAATGCAACAACCATTTCTGAGGCCGACAATGCAAATTCTTCATCAGCTTTCGCTTCCTAATTTGATTTCTAGGCGTTCGTGGTAGCGCGCATGAATTTCGTTTGCCACGATGCAGCAAAGGGGAGCCCCGTTTCTAAGTGTTGCTACTTGCTTTGCTTTCGGTTTTAGTCTTTTTAGCAGGAATATGCTACTCAAAAGGTGTGCGTGTGTGTCATGCTCGAGTATGTTTGCGCATTTGGCACAATAATTACCCGCATTTCGTGGTCAATTATGGGACGAAATCAAAGGAGTATTGCGTTGAATTGTGTTTTGGTTTTCTTCTTTGGATCAAACACGATTGTAATTGTGATGCTTGCCTACGTTTTAGTTAAAAAAAAAAAAGTCATTATGAATAATCCTACTTGAATTATGAAATTAAAATTTTATGAGAATATAGGCATAATTTTTTTAAAATTTCAAACCCAAAGTATTTGACGAATTTTGATGAAAAACCGCAGTATTATAGCTTATGCCTGAGAAATGAGAATAGGATATTCTTTAAAATATATTCAGTAAAATTTGTTCAGATAACACCGTGCGACCAAGAAATTTCAAAATACACGAATAAAATCAAGTTACTTAGGAACCGTTTTTCGTTTTTCTCTCTGATGTCAGGATTTTCTAAGGGAATTTGTGATTTTCGAAATATGATTGATTCAAAAAATTATTTCAAAAATTCAGAGCAATGTAGAATTACACCCAAATTCATAAAAGATGAGATTTGAATGAAAATGTTACTTTATAAAGCTCTTTAAACCTACTCTATTTTGTATGAATAAAGCCATAACAATATACATCCATACATAGGTACCAAATGAAAAAAATAAATTACATCCAAAAAAGTGTATGTTTTTGGTTCGCAAGCACGATAGGAATGGAAACGACCTTTTACTTATTTTGTTTTTTTTTTACCTAATAAAGTTAAAAGGACGAAATTCGAGGGTGTATATTACTTTGTATTATATTTTTTTCTAAAATAAATACTAAAAATTTTCAAGTATATTAGAGAATTAAATTTTAAAAGAATATTTTCAATACCTTTTCATTCTGATACCCATATTGTTATTCTACACTTTACTAAATTATTATTTTTTTTAATTTGTCATATTTTTTTAGTTTCGGGTCGGTAAGCCTACAATTAAATATAATACACGTCGAAATGAGAACTTCCTCCGGTTTTGAAGTCGATGAAAACTTCATTTTTTTTTTTTATAGGAGAAGGATAAAAATTACTTTTTAAAATTTAGTTTCCTCAAAATGTTTTCCCACAATTTTTATCGCCACAACACAGTTGTTGTTTCGATAAGTTTTTCTGCTTTTAGTAAAAATAACTTTTTCTAAGAAATAAATACTCATTTTATAAAATTTACACATTCTTCGTTAAAACTCCTTATTTTCAAGGTATATATATCGATGGTCCTCTTCAAAAAATAAATACTCCTATCGATATCCAACTATTACTAATATAAGTAGTAAGAACTTCCAAAGTAAGTACTAAAGATTAAACATGGAATCGACAAGGGTTAGAGAGACATGATCCACTTAAGAGTAGTAAGGGTTTTTATTTTTTGCATTTGGAATTATGTCGTTGTTGCAGAGGACCATCGATATGTATGTATATATACATATCTTTTTTTTTTCTTGTGTGAAAAATTTATCGCCCCACGGTATTATAACGTGTCAAATAATTTCAGGGCAGAAACTTAGATAGGGCGTTCTTCAACCAAATTATGAAATCGAGCGTTTTCCAACTGTTTGCTGAGATAGGTCGTGTTCGAATCGAGCTGAGAAGTAGACAGATGCGAGCACAATTTCCTGCAACCCACCCACCGTCAAGACCTGAATAAAGTTGGTAAGGACTGTCTTATTAAGGTTATCGTTAGTCAAGAGCGTTGTGACGATAATGTTCTTAAGCTGGTCGTAGGTTTGCGTACCCGAAGCACTCAGTCTTCTTTCTTGGTATCTGCGAATCCAGGGTTCTTGCTGTAGGTTAATTTTTACTGGTAATAGGCGGCATGCTTCGACGACATTGATCTCGGCTGTTAAAACTGATGACCAGCCTATAAAAAAACCTTTAAAAAAGGCAAAATAAAATAGCGAAAAAGGCAGGAAAAGGCACTAGGTATTGTAAAAAAGGCAAAAAAAGGCAAAATAAAATAGCGAAAAAGGCAGGAAAAGGCAAAAAAAAGGTATTGCAAAAAAAGCAAAATAAGGCACTAAAAAAAGACAGAAAATACGAAGAACAATCAAAAAATACATTTATTTTAGAAATGTTTATATTACAAGTAAAAAGAGAAAAACTATGAACTAGTTTCATTATATGAAAAATTTGTACTTTGAATCAGACTATTTTATCGTTTCGAGTTTCTAACTCATAAAACTTTAATCTGTATAGTTGTAGTAACATTGAACCACAAGATGCATTTTGAAGTTTTCTGGCAGCATTTTCATTCGATTTTCGCGAAGAAAAGCCTTGAATATACTAAATGTGCGCTCGACGTAAGGTGATACAAGTGGAGCCCAATTTTAATATGGAACGTTTGAAACTTTCATATTATCAGGAATAAGAGCGTTTGCCTAGCCGTTTACAATTTTATCCACACCCCTTATTGTCTCTAAGCCTACGTTAGCTGAGAAAACGGCTTTGAATTTTTCCAACACCAGTTTGGAAAGAGGTCCCTGCGCTTCTATAAGCCGCATGGGCATGTGTATGTTTTTTAATCTTAAAAAAAAAGTGTGCAATTACAATAATCACTTTCTTAAAGGTAGAAAAGGCAAAAAAGGCAAATATCTTAAAAAAGGCAAAAAAAGGCAACATCAAATGTGTATATATGGAATCAGGGAAAGCTAAATCGTGGACATTCTTAATCGAATATACTCTATCTTTTTAGCAGAAAAAAAAGCAATTTCCATAAAATCCGTTCCCTGCTGATGACTTACTGATTATAGCTAAATTTTGTATATATTTAACAAAGCGCCACAGTTTAGGCAAATTGACCTTTAAAGCCCTTTAGTCGCTTGTTACTCACCTTACTGAGTCAACAAAAACTAAATATATGAAAAAATTTCAATTGAAATGAGGAAAATTTTCTTATTTATGGCAGAAAGTAACGGGTGATTTTTTAAGAGCTTGATAATTTTTTTTTTTAAAAAAAACGCATAAAATTTGCAAAATCTCATCGGTTC
>NW_023458559.1:36280004-36311425 GCF_013731165.1 Rhagoletis pomonella
AAATACTAATGCATGAAAATCCTAACCTCAAAAAAATCACCCGTTATTTGAAATAAGCCATTGATTGGTTGCACTTTATTTCTTCATGCACTTCCCTCGACAGATCCAGTTCTATTTCTCTTTAAGTACTCATTGGCGTGAAAATCTCCCTGCAATAGGGTATACAAGGGATTGATTAATTATTATCGGCTTTCATAGGAGGCTCAATCCTTTGACAGCCCGTTCCTCCTTTCCTTACTACGCCACTGCTGATAACACTTTATATTTGCCTTATGATAACGATAAAAATCTGATATCTAAGAGGGGTCATTCAATAAATAAATGCTTACACCCGATTGAGTGCACAAATGATTGAGTGATTGTGTCGCCATGACCGAAAGCTTAGCAATTACTCTGACCACATATGTCAACGCCGCCACTGCAGCTGATGGTGATTAGGCCTGGGTGAAATTATTACAGCAATTTTCCAGCACCGGCAATTATTATTGATATTGTCAGCAGGTTGGCAGTAACAATTTCCAACAATTGTCGCATTAAGTCGCTACAGTTTATTCAACCAGTCCAGCTGTGATCAAATGATCAACGGTTAGATCAGTGAGCCATGTCGTGAATGGTGGCTGCGCTAGCGCCACTGTTGCATGCAACAAATGTCAAATTTGACAGCGAGTAATGTGAGTATTCTGCAATAAAATTAATGAAAATAAATGAATGAAAAACGACGGCGCTTAGACTAATAAATACAAGAAAATCTAACAAATACAGTTAAAAAATGTAAAGACATTGACAAATGCTGAGGAAGAACAAACCGACTAGCCAACTGCCGAGTTCAATAAAATTATTTTACAAGGCAACCAAGACTGTTGGTGAGTCCGTCTGCTGCGCCGCGCCTCTGTTGAGCCAGTCGTTTGATCATCAACGGCGCCGCGAACAAATGGCAAATGACAAAACTATTTCAAATATGAAATTGTTGCTTTCTCATGTTGCTAGTCGGGCACTGATGTTGCACTTGTCATTTAATGAGTGTCTTTTATCTGTTTGTTTTTTTTGTTGTCCAATTTGCAATTTTAAAATGTATTAAGTATTTTGAAAATACTTGTCGGTACAATAAGATGAATGGTAAGAATGGGTTTTATGGACTGATTCTGATTTTTTTTTTTTTTTTTTTTATCTGCTTAACGCTGTATGCTACAACTGGCACTCGCTATTTATCAAAATCAATTTGTTACTGCTTGTTCATCAATCAAAGCCTCTTTAAGGTTGCGAAAGAAAGTAGGATAACTAAAGTTTACATTACTAGTTGAAAGATGTCTCTATGAGCATATAAAAAAGACAATAAACAAAACTCTACTCAACCAGATGCTCAACCAGAGCATGACAGTATGAACCAAGGGCAGTTAGCTGATTTCTATACAGCCAACCAAACTTTGTCGCAGGAATATTGAAATGATTTTGCAGCTGCGCTAAATTAAATTATTTTTATTACTACGATCATTGCTTTTACAATTACCATAACAATTACCATTACTCTTAATATTGCCATTACCATTACTATTAATATTACCAGTCTCATTACCATTACAATTGCTGTTATATATATCTTTACCATTGACATTAACATCGACATCATTACAATTACTGTTACCATAACCATTACCATTCCTATAGCCATTAACATTACTATTAAAATTACCATTATAAAAACCATTACCATTAACAATGCAATAACAATTACCAATACCATGACCTTTACATTACCATTACCATTATCATAACGGTTGGCACTGCAACTACTACTACCATAACCATTACCAGATTATCATTACCATCACTATTGTAATAACCATTGCCATTGATATTACCATTACCATTACCACCATCATTACCATTATCACATTATCATTACCAATATCATTACAGTCATGATTTCCATTACAAATACCATTGCCATTGCGATTGTTATTATCGATACCACTACTACATTATCGTTACGATTACCATTTCCATTACTATTACCATTATCATTACTATTACCATTACCATTACTATTACATTGCTATACATATTACCACTATAACTATGATTACCATTACCATTAACATTTTCGTCAACATTACCATTTTTTATATATAATTCGCGCTGCTGGTTATTAACGAAAATGTTAATGAAATTGGTGTCAGTTCCAAAACACTTATAACTGGAAATCATATTTTTGGAGAAATAAACAAATTGGCAACGAAAAATATCCCACTAATTGCACATGTTGATATCAACGCTCGCCGATCAGCAAAAAGGTGCCACACCAAATTCATACGAGTAATTGCTCTAATTTGTCATTTCGTTGCGCTGATTCAACGTGTTGTTGTCGTTGATTATTACCCTTTGAATTCGAGCCGCAGCAGTTATGAATCATGTTTTGCTTCACCCTGAAAACTTAGATATATTTAAATAAATGTCGAGTGAATTGGACTGTTTTCGCTAAAATTAAATCTTCAACGCCATTGCTAAGTAACCAAGTGCGGCTAACATCAGAGAGTTGAAAAGAAATTGAAATTAGTTTCATAGCATGCCCGGGCCTTGCGCAAGCCGCCGCACCAGATGCCTTTCCGTATCCATGCACACACGCGCGCATGCATATATGCAAAATAAGTAAGTGCGTTAATTTATCGCAGGTGGGATTCACAGCGCCACACAATTCAATTCAAGGAATTCGCCGGCGTTGAATGATTGTATCACAACGTAAAACTGCCGCTTGCATAAGCTGCGGCTACAAGTGCAGATTTTTGTTAGTGTTGTTAATACACCAAATAAAGGGAATGAACAAAAAAATTTTCCAAGAGGGTTTGGTAGGCCACCAAAGGTCTCTGACAGAGCTACCCAGTGCAGCACGGCAAGGCAAGGCTCGGTATAGTTATGTAGTTGGGCAAAAGCAGTGTCGCGTATGCGCGCGTGTCATTTTGGCGGCACGTACGCGCTGACGCATGGGCGCGACGTGCACAAACGGACCGACGGTGATGGCTTGTGGAAATAAATGCACAGGTATGCGCTCTTGCTAAAGAAGAGAACCTTGCTGTGCCAGCTTGGAATAACTTGAAAGTTTGCGCTTGTGCGAACCTTGTGGGCAAATTGGCTGAAAATTTAATAAGGCAAAAAAAAACAGATTAGGGCAAAATATGCTGGCGGATAGAATTGTGCTGCTTTTCGCATCGCGATTAATGATTCATTTGCGCCGCTGCCGGAAATATTGACCTTTTCTGTCTGGTGGTAATATGAAATATGTATTTATTTGTTTTGACTAGCTTTCATTTTTCTTTCGCAAAATCTCCACTACATATTGTAGCCACAAGATCTATGAGCTTTGTACACTTTTAAATTTTCGCATTAATAACAACTCTCACTTTTTGAGCTTTTTTGCAATTTTCTTTTTTGTTTTATTTCGCTTCTCTGCATCGTTGGTCTAGTGCAAGCCCTTACTATAGTTTACGCAGCGGAAAAACTAAGCGGCATCCGAAGATCAGCAGCCGTTGGTATTCTAAGTGGTAAATGCCGACGTTGGCCTAACTCCACCAAGCCGAAATTCAAGCATCTCAGTACCAATAGAGAGTGCAGAATGGGCACAATAACCGCCTTGGCTGGGTTCGACGCCTATCTAAACCACTGCCGTACTTTGGCACCCGGTTGAAATGCACCATTGAGCCAACGAAAGTCTACCTGCGATTGTGCTTAAACCACAACCACTACGATACTCCCCGACGAGCCGCACCCAAGAACAGGCCAAAGTTAATTCTGGGGTGAGTTTCCATACCACTCTGTACTGGTCGCCACCGCCCACGTATTTACCCTTCAAACATTTCCATTCTTCGCCGTCTAAAGACCTCTCCTGAAAATTTCCCCAGGCTTTCGTTAAAAGTAAATCGTGCATCGGTTCATCTAATTCCCAACACAGGTAAATTCCTAATGCCAGAGTACAGTAACAAACAACGTTCTGTGCATCCCAATCGCGAAATTTCCATTTATGAAAAACGTAATGGCCCATGTTCACACAGGAGAAAACCCAGACTCAAATAAAATATGAAATCCGGGTGCAATGAGATCATTTCCAAATTATGTTTTGAACGTTCTGATCGAATTTTTACGGATAGTGCTTTTATACAACTTTGTTGCTAACGGTGCCATCAGACTACGTGCCTTGGCGCTGGAATGAAACGCCATTGTGGCATAGTTCCAGCCTAAATGCATTCTCGCCTTAAATTAAGGTTCTGCTCATTGACTACATTGCGTCGATGACCAGGATGTACCACAAAACAAATAGCAATTTCACTCATTGCACCCAGATTTCAGCGACTGAACTCAAGGAACGGTCGGGTTATTTTAGGGCTTAATTGTCTTTAATGACGAATCAATAGTGGAACTCGGGGTTGGTGCAGGGATGTTTATTGAGCATTATAACTTAAATTATACTTCTTCCTACCAGACCAAGCAAGCATTTCTCAGGTTAAAGCCTTTGAACTTAATGAGGCAGTAAGGTATATTAAAGAGAATGCACCACGAGGACGCGGGTGAATATCTTCTCAGATTGCCGAGCGGCTATTCAGGCAATCTCTTGTACCTCTGTTAAATCTCAACTAGTGAATGACTGTAGTTAAATTTCAACTCGATGTCTGATCAATACCAAATTAGTGCAATATGAGTCCTGGCACCCAAATATATTTACAGAAACGAATCAGACGAACTAGCGCTGTGGCGCTGCGCACTGAATGTGTACCACGCAGTGAACGTGGGTGCCTTCCTCAGGGAGATCAAGTACAGAGTTTCCAGAATTATACATTCGGAAGCTAAACAGAAGTGTAACCGTACAGGATAGTAAAAAATTACCCGGCAGTCGTGGAAGTACTATGACCCACTTATAAGCTGCACAGGACGCTGCCCTGTTGCCGAAAGGATCGGCTTACCATTTAAAAGGTTCTGCCACAGCTGCGAGTAGCAGGCCTCAAAGAAAAGAGTTCAACACTTTCTGTGCGTGTGCTCAGCCAACGCAACAATGAGGCTAAAGACACACGGCAAACCATTTCTGCAGAATATCTCAGAGTATAGCCGCCTCTCTCTGCATGACGTACTGAAATTAACTAAAGCTGCCAAATGGCTGTAAGCTGCATGCGTTGTGGAGCAAAACAGAAAGAACCCCAAAAAATCTTGACTTTGCTGTATACTATACATACTCGTAGATTAATTCTTACAGTCTCTCTTAAACTTTATTTCCATGTTTATCATCACATGCCTTTAAAGTTTAGTAACGAATAGTTAAATTTTTTGTCAATACAATGGCGACAATTGTCACTGCTGCTGTCACTCCTGCGGCAATCTAACTGTTGACGTTGCCACCATATCGGACGGAATTCCGGCATTTTGCCTGTTGACATTGCTGTACACTACACCCGCCCTAGCAGTACTTTGAATATTGTCACAGACTTACACTTAAATGTTTTCAAGCTAAATAAAAGAGGAGCATAATAATCCTGCGCAGCAGTAAAACCCATAAACCATTCAGCATATCGCTTTCAAATAGATCTGCGTTATTTTAAATCACAATTTCATCTATGCTACAAAGTAATGTGTACATAAACATGGTTTTCTGTTTCCTTTTCTTTTGCTATTTTTCGCAGCCGTTTAAATACATACATACTCGTATATCAGAAGCGCGGCAATGGCATTGCAAATGCCAACGACAATCACAACCAGTGCAAGTAGCAAATGGATAAACGTTTTATTGCCACTGCGCGCACATGTCAACAACGATTGTGCCTGTAATAGAGGTTATTGCTGTAGCAGCAACAACATTATCTGGCATGCGTGCAACAACAGCAACAAAATACAGAAATGCTGATCGGTGATCGGCGATCGTCGATCGTTGCTGCGCGCATTTATTTCAATTTCCAATTGATTGCCGTACAATCGCATGAATAATTCAATTTCGTACGCAGCGCCAAAGTCAGCAACAATAACAAGGACAGCAATAACCACAACAACAGCGCCAGCAGTAACAATGAAAACAATGACAGTGAAGATAGTGGCAGCATCGATCGCCTGTTACAAGGCAACGATTTGTAATCGAACTTTATGTACATACATACATACAGGTGCACATTGGGTGGGGTGAGTGAGGTAGGCATAGGTATACTATGTTGTATGTGTTTTTGTGTAGTTTTTGTTACACTTCTTTGCGATTTTCTACTGCATGCAATTTTTCTTTGCATGAATAAGGCAAACCTTCGCTGCTGAGGAAATAAAATGTATGCGTCTGCGCTGGTGGCATGAAAAGAAAAACTGCTCTAAATTGACTGAATTATTTTGGTTTCAAATTATGAAAAGTAAACGAATTCGACTATTTTACTTATACAGTCAATCAATAAAGTTTGGGTACAGCGAATTTTTTACAATACGAGCAACTATTTTTTAAATATTTTATTTTTCGATAATTTTTTATAAAAATATGGTCAATTCTACAACAAAAAACCCCAAAATCAGGGTTCCGAACCTTGTGCCAAATTAAAGAAAATTCCGCAAAATTTCATTCAAATATTGCACTTTTTATTTACGCTCTCTAGAAAGAATTTGAGTATGCAGTTTTTTGCACTTGCAAGTTTGTGGTGGCTAGGACTTACCATTGATTTTTAGGAATTTTTTTTGTTGAAGGTGTCGCTCATTTTCTCCATATATAATGATGTTTGATAATTTTTTTATATAGAAAAAATGTGCGACACCTTCAACAAAAAAATTTCCAAAAAAATCAATGGTAAGTCCTAGCTTCCTCATACTTGCACTTTATTACACTAAAATTGAATGGGCTAAAAAACTGCTTACTCAAATTTTTTCTAGAGAGCGTAAATAAAAAGTGCAATATTTGAATGTAATTTTGCACAATTTTCAATTTTTGCGAAAAATAAAATAATTAAAAAATAGTTGCCCGTATTGTAAAAAATTCGCTGTACCTAAACTTTATTGACTGACTGTATTTAAAATTTCAGTTACATATTTTCATTATGATTTTTATTTTTTCAATCAATTATCCTGATATTTTTTCAGTGATTAAATACATAAAATACAATTTTTTCGCAAAACTAAGGATGATATTTTTTCATTTTCATTTTAATACTAAAATTTTCTCACAGCATCAAGCCGTCCGCCAAAATTTATAAGTTGCATTGGGCATTTGTATAACAATTCGCCTACCATTAATGAGAGTGTTAGCAAATGGGATACGGTGAATGCTGGACAATTGAATCATTCAGACAAAAATAGAGATCCGTCATTCTATAAACGGAACCACTTTTCCGAGTGGCGTGCTTTAATCACTGGCATGGGCAGTAGCACTGATCGGTACATTACTGGCACCAAAAGGACTGATAAATCGACATACCTTGAAATAAGTACTCTTTTAAAAATAATGCTTTCAGTACAAACGTCCATTATATTGGACACACTTTTCTGTGCTTAAAGGTCTATTTTTCCTAAGTAATATTACGTTCAAATTGGCCCCATTTAACTTGTTAAATGAAAAAGAGCTTTTTGTAAAACATAATCGTCCACATTGAACATTTGGAGTCAACTTTGATGGTTGTTTGATTTCAAATAAAAACTAAAAATAAATAAATATTCAAAATGAAGTTTTTGTGTTTCAATTTGTTTTGTGGGAATGTCATTCATCCACCCGGTCGCAAATTTACACATATATATGCACTACATATTTACAAGTTACACCAATTTGCAATTTGGTTATTTAATTTTGGTTACTTTTTTTTATATAAACATAGTTTATTCTTTAACAAAACCCGTACAAATCCAAGTTTCAAACTTTGTACAATATTTATAAAAATCAACCAACTTTCTTAAAAAGGTAAACATTTTTAATTCGAATCTTGGAACGATTTTGAGTGTGCAGTTTTGCAGGGCATTCAGTTTTACTACAATAAAGTGTAAGTTTGCTGTAGTTGGAAATTAACGAGGATTTTTAGAAATTTTTATGAAAAAAATGCGCCACATCGGTACCAAAATAAAAAAAAAAACTATATATTTATACTAATAGCCAAGCGGCGTTACTAGCAGTAGAAATTCCAACTAAACTTGGTAGTTGGTAAATAACTGCATTCATTGCCTCAGTTAAATAAATTCTCTATTGCCGTACACTTCACTAATTTACCGCCATTTTTCTTTTAGCGATTTTGTAGTAAAAATGGCATCGCAAATGTTTGCATAAGCGACAAATCACATAACTCTCTCCAATAAAAATTTTGCCTTGTAATGTCAACTTTAAAACGCATTTAAGCTTGATGAAATTTGATTAGAGTTGCTAAATTTTTGGGCATTAATACTACATAGTGACAAAAATCAGCTAAAAAAATTAGGTTTAGAGGAGAGGGAAGGCCGCCTGGTTACCGCGATCGAAACAATCTATTATAACAAACCTCAATACGGTTACAGGTTTTCTTTGACCCACACGTATTGCTAAGACACCTCGCGAGGCCTTTGGACGAATGCCATTACCGTCGCGTGCTTCTAGGTATGGTGGGCCTAGGAAGCGAAGTCTAGTCCAAGTGAGAGCTTCAAAGTAGCAAATGTTTTCTATTCTTCGTTGTACAACCTACACTGATCGTATGTTTGACAAGTGTTTTATTAACCCTAAGTGGCTAGTAAGAAAATCCGTATCAATTCTTACTTCATTTCCACTGAGCTGAAGGATTTCTTAGGTTCTCCTTGTTGCCACATCCGGAATCAAGGACTTAGCCTGTCTTTTACCTTATATTTGTATAGAAATATTGATCTTCGTTCTTCAAACAGATAAAGTAGTAAAGAGTCCTGCGCCTTTGAGCCCTGTGCAGCCCCTTTTCTCGCTAGAATATCTGCCACTTCGACTGTTTCACGAAACCCATATGATGTATACTCGGTTCCTTGCGACGATAAGTAATAAAAGCTGAAGGCAATTTCATACCAGCATTGAGGGGACCTCGTGGCTATTAAGAGCGAGAAGCGGCGCGCTGCTGTTCGAACTTTCTACTCTACTACTACTACTACTACTACTACTAGTCATAGTTCACTGATGTGCACTTCGGCCTGAAAGAAAAAGTTACCTTGCCCGCTGCTGGCGGTGGAAAAAAGCCTTCTGGGTTGTATGCCGTATACTTCTGCTCTGAGGTCATAGTCAGCCTTGGAGAGGCAACCTTGAACTCTTGTGTATAGTTAAATCGTGGAAAGCACAGGTCCACAAAGCTAATACGCAGCCCATCATCCTGTTTTATAATCCTGAAGGTGGTAGAATTCATACGTTTCTTGTCCTCTACACTGTCCCCTGAGATGACTTTGCTGTAAACAGTAGAGCCTCCTTCTTGAATGTGTAGGGGAAGCCGTTACGAATCACCTCGAGAGCCACGGTTGGTGTTTTTGTCATCGCGCCAGTGATGCCCACGCAGGCTAGTCGGTTTAGCTTGCTGAGCTTGGCCTGCGTGGACTTCAATTTTGCCTTTTTCCGCCAGACTGGTGCAGCATAAGTTAGAATGGGTTTTGAGGTGGCATTATACATTAATCTTGCCAGCTTAGGTCTAATGCGCCAGTTCCGCTCCATTACTTGCCGGTAGGTCTAAATAGAGGCCCAGGCCTTTTGAAGAGTCTTATCTAGATGTGGATTCCTTAAGAGCTTGTCATCGAAGATAACTCCTAGATATTTGACCTAGTTGGTGAAGTTGGCCCCTTTTCTTTTCCCGTTGAAAATTACTACGCTTGTTTGAAGATAGTGTCTACGAACTTACCTCTGACTAGGATGACAATTTCGAACACGTAGCCCCGCACGTCGAAGCCATTTTCGCTAAGAAGGCAGAATAGTTCGTCTGCTATGGTGGATCATAGCAGAGGAAATATCACTCCAGCCAAAAAAATCTTTCTTCCTCTTAAGATAACATATTTATATTCTCAATTTAAATACAATTGAGACCACTATTGACAACTGGGGAGTTATTTTGTTAGACTATTCTTTCTTAATAAGACTAAAAGTATGGCTTTTACAAATATCTCGGCTTCACTGCCACATTGGATACAATTTTTATATTTTTTTTTTGAATGTCCCAATAAAGAAACAGAATTACGAAGATACACAGGAGCATACCTTATGTAAAAGTTATTAGTGACTAGTGAGGCGAGAAAAACTTGACTTGTACTAATTTGGGACAATACGTGAAAACAAAGAAAATAAGTTTATTGCTTAATAACTGAGCTTATTATGGAAACATCAAAATATGAAGAAACAATAGCTTACCAGTAGTCATACTTATATTCTTGTACGATGAAGTCAGCACAAAAGATGTTTGAAGAGTTGTATGTTGCAACAAAAAAAGCTTAGAAGTTAATGCATTCTTTCTCCCTACAAATGCATGCATGAATACGTTCCTAAGTGTACTTATGTATGAATGTAGAAAAAATCAGAACAACTTTTTAAAATTAATGAACTCACCAAATACGCGCTAGCGACATGACAAAAATCGTCTGTAGTCAATTTATTTTACTTTTTATATTCGAAAATTTACATAAACTATTCATTTGTTGTTGCGAGTATTATTTCCATTGCCCTCTACTGTTAAATATTTCAATTGTGCAACAAAGTGTTGTTAATATAATTTGCATAAATTCTTATGCGCTAACACATAGTCGATTGGCGGTAAACAGGATTTCGAATTTAGCACGCAGGACATTCAGTCACGCATGCGCACAAGATTAACAGCCAAACTACTGTCTGTCGAAGTAAAGTTGAACTCATTTATCATTGTGAACATGTGTTACCTTTTTAAAGATGCCAAATTTGCATATTCCATAGACGTACACGCACACATACATATATTCACACACACACACTTGCAAGGTTGTACGAGAGTGCGTCCAGAAGCAACCCCTTTCGGTGCTATGCCAGAATGATTTCACGGCTCTGTCACTGCTTTTCCCGCAATTTCATTTCATCTCTGCTTTGCGCATCTATTTTTCTTTTTTGTGGCACTCGCTTAAAATGACAAAACAATTTGTTATGCCATCAAACAATCAACACTTCAGCATCCTCTCGAGAACTAGTTTAAGTGCTTCAGTCTTTCTTAATACATATAATCCTTTTTTCATTGCTTCTTTTTTGCAGTTAACTGACTTTTCATGGGATACTCGAGACACTATTTAATCCACTCGCTTATTTTGTATCTGTCATGCTTGTAGAGCTTGTTGATGAAAAATGTCTTGAACGTGACGAATTCGTGTCAAAGACTTATTTTCAGTTGCAGAATCTCAAGCATGTTTGCTTAAGTGCATCGAAAATTTATGCAAATGTATTAAGTATTATAAATGACGAGTAGAAAAGGATATGGTTCTGTTGAAGAAAGGAGGTACGTCCCTTGTCCTTGGTGCATTTCGTACTATGAAAATGGGCTTGCATTTTTTTAGATATTGGAGAAAACTCATAAGAAAATTTATTACCAAAAATATTCGAATAAGCTCGGGAAAATAAGCTTCAAAAAATTACTTCCGCGTCAATTTTTTATTATTTAGATTGAGTATTTGAGTCTCGTACCTTGGAATAGTTTCTGCTTCATCAAACGCGCCAGCATTGTCGCCATTCAAAAGTGAATTGGAAAAGTGGTCCCTTCTTGGCTCAAGTGCATTCTGGATGACCTTATTTCCATCTTCGCTTTTTGAGAAATTAGGTCCGATCTCAAACCCGTTCTCAGAAATTCCTTGGTAGAAAACCGGAGAAAATAAGTTTGGTGGTCTTATGCCTACCCCACTGAGCCGAAACACCTCTGCAGCTCGACATACTGCTTATTCAGTTCTCCTATTGTCGTCAATCCGTCTGAAATGACTTGCGTGGAGACATTTTTGAAGGCCCGTGCTATACCAGGAAGACCTCCAGAGCCACATTTAAGCATCTAACAACATTGTGTAGGGCGGCATATACGATCTTCCCTTCATGTAAGCATGTTGAGCATTCGGTAGTATGTGCCCCGCTATGGTTTGTTTAATATATAGGTACATCTATTAACTCTTCTAGGGTCTTTTAAAGAACCGAAGTTAGACTAATGGGCATACAGACCTTGGGGTGTGCGTGGCCGCTTCTGCAGACCTTTGATGAGAAGACCACCCTCATAGTTCTGCAACACTTTGGAATGTAGGTCAGGCTCAAACAGCCTTCAAATATGTTGCACAGCTAGCCTCTGGTCTTCTGACCTACCTACACCCACCCGGGATGGTGTCACCAGTTCTCCTGCAAGGCTGCCTCCTCCTGCGAACTCGCAGTTCTAATCGGTTGAGGCTGAGTAGCTCAATGGTTGCCCGGTATCCGGAGCTCTCTAAGTGCTTAAGCCTAGATCTAGCTCTAAAAATAGGAAGGAAATGGGTTTCAGCAATGATTTTCCGAGGGGTATTTCTAAAACTTCTCCACTTCAAAAAAGTTAAAAATGTCTGTTAAAAAATGAATATTATCTCCAACTTTGCAGTCTAGAAACAATTAAGTACATCAGCAAAAAATCTACTAAAACTTATAAATGGGTTCAGCCGTTCTTCTCTCTTCAGCTTATGCATTCTATGCGGCAGATTTCAAGTAAAAATAAAGTGTAAGAAATTAATAATATAAAGTACCTGGTAGTTAAGCCACACACACACACCTAAAAATCACAGTAATTCAGCTGTAATGCTTCCGACTAAATCGCAATATGCAGAAAAGCTTCAAGATGATGATTTCATTTTAATAACACCCTGCATCCATGTGATCTACATATTTACTAGGTATGTCCATATATACAAACGAGCACATATTGAAGTAACTAGCACTTAAGTAAACGAGTGAGTAAATAACTGTGTGAGGAGGGGCAACTATGCAACTATTTTTAACACTAGCCGATTTCTAGTGCGTCGGAATGTATACTCTGCGCTAAGGTACTTTTCTTCGCTTGGCGAGTAATAGGGAAGCGCAAAGAGCCAAAATAACATATCATACATTAAAGTTGATTGCCTGGACTATTTTCATGGAGTATGCTAATACTCGACTACTACTGCTGCATTTTATTTTCTGTCATCTCCTGCTGAAGTATTACGTTTGAATGTCTAAGCAACTGTCCGCTAGCTGTCAGCTGTTGTTATAGTTAATATATCTCTTCTAAGTTTTCAAGTTTTTGCTTCGTTTTTTTTTTCTCCTTTTCATTGGAATTCCACATTTTTCGTTATGGTTTTTAATTAAGTTTATGCGTTATGCCACATCGGTGTGATTTAATTCCCTCGTATGCCTATCAAAACTTCTTCAAGAAAAAAACAAAAATGTTTACAAATATTTTCATACATACAAATAGCGCAATTGCCTTCATTTCACAGTCGCAGAAAATTAGTTGAACCAGTTTGATAATACGCATTTGTGGCATTTTTGTTATTAATGCCATCTGTCGACCGGCGCTGATGGTCGGCTGCTGATGCTGCTGTATCTCGTCTAAGACAACTTTGGCTTGAACTATTCAAATCAAGAGCGTCAGGTATAGAACTGAGCAGTCTTATTAAAATCTGGCAGCTACGTATACCTCTGGGCATGCATATGCAAGTACGTTTGTGTATGCATTTGTATTTGTGTAAGCTAAGCTAGAAACTTAAGCAAGTCAGCAGTTAAGCAGTGATGAGTTGCCGCATTAGCGTTGATGTAACTCATAAAATAAAATCAAGGCTCAGTAAAGAACACACATACATATACGAGTATATTTCTTTGATTCTGCATACATGAATAGGTGTAGAAAAATTATGTAGAAATGAATTTAGTTCTTGGAAAATATGCAAATCAGTATTAGGGTGATCCAACAGTTTTTTTTCCAGCCCGTTTCAGAATCGACCAATATCGAATATGCGGAGACTCATAATTTTTATACCCGAGCGCACTTGTGCACAAGGGTATATTAATTTTGTTCACATAACGGTTGTTTGTAACAGCCAAAACGAATCGAGATAGATATAGACAAATGTATACATAAATGATCAGGATGAAAAAAGAAATCGATTAAGCCATGTCTGTCTGTCCGTCCGTCTGTCCGTCTGTCCGTCTGTCCGTCTGTCCGTCTGTCCGTCTGTCCGTCTGTCCGTCTGTCCGTGTACACGATAACTCGAGCAAAAATTGAGATATCTCAACGAAATTTGGTATGTAGGTTTCCCTTAATCCAAGGTAGGTTGGTATTGAAAATGGGCGAAATCGGACTTTAACCACGCCCACTTCCCATATAACGGTAATTTCCAGAAATACGAAAACTGCGATATTTTAGTAACTACTGAAGATAATTCACTCAAAATTGATATTTACAATAACTTTTAGACGAAAAATAAGAATATTAAAAAATTTTGGAAAATGGGCGTAGCCACGCCCACTTATGGTTACATGTGTATATCTTGGTAACCGCTGCACCAATTTCTTCCAAACTTGGCACAGTTGTTGGCCTTCGCATAACATACCAAATGACCGAAAATTTTTAAAATCGCTCAATAACCACGCCTACTTCCCATATAACGGTAATTTTCAGAAATACGAAAACTGCGATATTTTAGTAACTACTGAAGATAATTCACTCAAAATTGATATTTACAATAATTTTTAGACGAAAAATAAGAATATTAAAAAATTTTGGAAAATGGGCGTAGCCACGCCCACTTATGGTTACATGTGTATATCTTGGTAACCGCTGCACCAATTTCTTCCAAACTTGGCACAGTTGTTGGCCTTGGTACAGCATAAAAAACCGCCGAAACTTTTTAAAATCGGACAATAACCACGCCCACATCCCATATAACGGTAATTTAGAGAAATACAAAATCTTCGATAAAACATTAAATATTGAAGCTAATTTATTCAAAATTAATGCTTGCAACAATTCTTTACCAAGAAATACGTTTATGGTAAAATTTTGGAAAATGGGCGTGGCACCGCCCACTTATGATCACATATAAGTATATCGGTAACCGTACCAAACGTATTTGTACCAAACTCGGTATGGTTATTGTACTTGCCACGTGTAAGCAAAACGTTGAAAATTATTGAAATCGGACTAAAATAACGGCCGATTCTCATATAACGGTAAATTTAAGAAATGCTTGAAACTTCAATACTTCGAAATTGAAGGACGCTAATTTACTCAAAATTGATACACCTCGGCTTACCATCTAGCGGAAGGTTTCGGAAGGGTGAAAAAACATATATTTAATACTTGCGCCGGGTATTTAATGTTCGGCTCCGCCCGAACTTAGACTTTCTTACTTGTTTATTTTGAAATCTTTTAGCATTTAACCGTGCTGCCAAAGCTTTAAAATTTTCCATATATTTTGCATAGAGAATGTGTATTTTTGGATTTAGAATAAATCTTTTTGATCAAATAAAAATGCTTCCCTTTCGAAATCTTTAAAAAGTAAAATGTAAGGTTAAATAATTAAATTAATTTTTGAAGATCTCAAAAAAACTATTTTTATTCCGCCAAAAAATATTTGGTTTTAATAGCAGTTTTACAAAATTTTTTTCCCCATGCAAAATATATATGTATACAGAAAACTTTAAAACCCCGCCGGCACGATGAAATATTATGCAATTTCAATATAATAATACCGGTCTCGTTATTTTCGATATTCATTAGTTCTGTGGGTAAAAGCGGGAAATTTTCAAAAAGTTAGTTTTTCTGTGTATTTTTGGACGACCTTAATACATATATTTAATTTAACTTATTTACTAAATTATACCCTACTTGTACGAATTCGCAGGCCTCTTAAAAAAATTATTTTTAAGTTAAGCTTGCTTAAACTTCTTTCATTTGTCATGCTTTATTGAAATTTTTTATTTAATGATTTTTTCTTTTAAAAAGGTGGCAATCCTCTTCAAAAATATTTTGAAGATAAAGTTTCATAAACCTTTTCCGCTTTTCATCCATAGTTTTACTTTTTTAAATGGTGGCAACCCTCAAAAAATGTTTTTGAAATAAAGACATTTGAAATATCGTTCACTTTATATCCATATTATACAATTTCTTTGAACTAAAAATTTAAGCTGTATTTAATATTTTGTACATGTGGTAACGCTGTTCAAAAGATATTCACAATCTTTTACTTTTATTTACATACGTACATACTAGGGTGATTGATAAGACTTTTCTAAACCGGATTCCACAGTTTTTGTTTTTTTGATATATATAGGCGGTTTTTTTTTGAAAACTTAATTTTCCGAATATCGAATAAACCGGACTTTTCTGCCTTGCTATTTTCTAAATGAAAGTTATCTTTGAGGTTAATAACTTTATTGTAATTTTAGGCCATGCCTTCATACCACCATAGACATTTTTAGTATATGGAAACTATGTAAAATAAAACCGGTTTATTCGGGTTTTTCTCAAATTCAAAATCGGACCCCATTTTATTCGAGCTGCGATTTTTTGAATAACTCGAAAACCGGTTTAGAAAAAAAGATGGAGAATCGAACACCCTAGTACATTATAACATTGGCGGCTGAAAAATAGGCTCGTCGTGCTTTGATGAGTTTTGGCTATATTTCCTTTGTTTTTTTTTTTGGTATTCAGTTTTGTAGCCCATTCCTTTTTAGTATAATATTTAAAGTGTAAGTTTCAAGTGGCTAGAAAATACCGTTGATTTTTTTTGTTGTTGACGATCCATAATACATAAAAAAATTTTCGAGCTCACTTTTTATGGGAAAAATGCGTGACACCGTCAGCAAAACAACTCTTAAAAATCAACGGAGTTTTGTAGCACTTTATTATACAAAACTGCATACCAAACATTTTTCTAAAATTTCTGAATCAAAATATTGAAAATTTGGTGAAAATTTGTAGAATTTTTATAATTTTGTTCTAAGTTTAAAAAGGGGTTTTATTTCATGTTTGTTGTATAACTACCTAGACTTTTTAAAAAAAATAAACTAAGGAAATATAGCCAAAACTCCTCAAAGTACGACGAGTCTATTATTTCTGTCGCCAGTGTATATGTATATGTGTATTAGGGCGGGTCGATTTGTAATGGAAATTTTTTCGACTATGCGCATATAGCACAGAAGGATTCTACGTGTAATTAATTTGGCAAACTCAAAATTGATTTTATACCCATAGTCTCTTCGTCAAATTTTCTTAGAAAGACTCGTAAAATCCTTGTCTTTTATACGCGTATACTAAAAAAAATAACCCGCTTATATGCACATTATATAATATTATAAAATTTTCTTCTAATTTGCATTTAAAAATCCGTTTAATTTTCAACAGAACTGAAAAGTTTACGCCAGATTTCGATGCAATGACATTGAACGCAGAAAAAACTTCTTTTTTTTCTAGTAGTCTGGTGTGCATGTAAAATGAGCTCACCGTATAAATTTATGTATGTAAATTAATTAATCATACAACATTTAATAAATAATCTTCAATGCGGGCAGCGCCAATGCTTTGACAGGTGTGTGTAGGCACTAAGCTACAACAAAAGAAAAACAAAATCAAAACATCTGCAAGTAGCAATTTGGTAGGCAGATGCGAAACGTCCCGTGCAGTATTGCTCAAGACAAAATCACCCACAGCAATAAGCGGGTGTCACTTAATTTATAAAATATTTGCTGTTTGATTTTCACAGTAAGCGTTTCATATATTTTAAGACGTGAATAATTCCGCTTATTTCGATTATTTCTGCTACATATTTGTTAAATTTAAAATAAGGAAATAATTTTTTCTTAAATACTTCCATAAATGGGAGCTTTTAATTGTGAGCTGGGTGTGCTTATTACAAATGTAAAAAATGTAGTTAAAGCCTGGTAACAAAACCGTTAAAGTGAATGAAAACCAGCAGGTGGGTCTAAGCTAAGTTTGTAAGATTGCTTACAAAAACGTTGGTGTAGTTTCTGTTTACCTTAAAGCGAACAAACTAAACTAGCGCAATTATAGAGCATTGAGTTCAATATGAGATTAGCTGTGTATTAGTTTTTCTATTAACATAAGTATTTATCGTATATCAAATAAATGCAAATAGATGTTAATGAGAAAACGAAACATTACCTTTATGTGACAATTAACGCTGATCAACAAGCTTTTATGTAACTTTTGATGTCGATTACTTTGATAGCACACATTACTATGATAATTTCTGTTTCGCAGACACAGACTCTGTTTAAGTGCGTCATTATTTGGGTGTGTGTGGAATGTTGACTTAGTCGACCTTAAAATAAAAAAAAACTAGATCACATTTAAACAACAACAAGAGAATGTGAGAAGCGTTGTTGGAATAAGTCGCACCTTAACCTTCACCCTGGCACCAATATTGGTCTATGTAAACTATATATATATATGTAAATATTTTTATATTTTTTTAATTTTTTTGATCAGATAAGTATTGATTGCGACAAAATTTTTTAACAAAATGTCTTTTTTGACCTCCACAGATGCTTTCAATTTGCTGGCCTGTATTTCTAACTACGCTAACTATCTATAAATCATAATAAAAGTCACCTTAAGAACTCCTACACTTTTTGTAATATTTTTGCCTAACAGGTGTAGATAGACATTGCACTTTGCCACCTGCAAACAAAAGACTTAAGTCACGAACTCGCTAGCGTGTAAAGAAAATATTCATCTTGTAAAAGTGACAGCAAATTTGCAAAAAAAAAAATAATAATACTCACTTACGAGCTCACATGTAACAAGGCAACGCACTTTCGCTTTCATTTAAGCGTATATTCATTATTTTTCAGGTACCTCCCCTTAAACAGACAAATCAAGCAAAGAGACACTAAAATTGAATGGACGACTCAGCGAGCCAGCCAATGTAGCACACCACAAAAAACCACACACACGCAAGCACACACACACACAAATCCGCTAGCTCGCAAACTCACGTTACAGTAAATAAATAACAGTAATGTGTGTAAACGTAAAAGGCAAAAGAAAAAAGCATCAATAACAACAAGCGCAATGCAAGTAAGGCAAAAAAGGAAGCAGCCGCACTGCCAGCCGATTAGCCAACCAAAAACGAGCAGACAAAGCGACGAGTAGCAATATTCAATGAAGCGTAAAGACAGTGAACGAGTGAAAAAAGCTGAAAGGAGAACCAGGTTAAAAACTTAAGGTAACAAAAGCAGCAAATGAATTATCAATAATAACAGCAATGGTGGTTGGACAAAGCAAAGGCAAATATATGAAAATATGTACTATGAAAATCGCATAGAAAAATTCACCACACCACTGCTATCACTACTACCGCTAGTAATGGCAGTAGCTGCGTGGGGAAAAAGACATTAAGAGCAATGCATATACATATAACTGGAAGGGGCTGAAAACCATTACTTCAGCTGTTAAGTGGTGTTAACATTAGCCGACTAGATGTTGCCTGCTTCCAGTGACTTAAAAGCAGGCAACATGTTTGTCGACAAGGTGTTTTAGCTGAGGAAATAACCGCGTTAGATTTGAATTTTTGCTTCACAGCAGTGTTAAGTTTTGTAAGTTCGTGTAATCAATGTTTCGAAGTGTCTAACATGAAAATTAATCAGATATCTACTGAAATCATTTAAAACACTTTACACTTAGGTATAACAAATACAATTAAAACCCAAAATTGAGAGATTTCTAATAATAGATTTTAATAAAAAATTTTCTTAATTAAAAAAAGTTATATAAAAACACATTCGCACCACTTTTTAAACATGGTTTCTTCATGGTTTAATTGATTTAATTTCATAAGAAGTTTCCGCTTATCATGATGCCTTGGGTTTTTCCAAATACTTGATCTCTCCAATCAATATACTCCTCAAGTTTCAGTTTTAGAGTAGAGCTCTTAAATGCGACCCAAGTCTCTCATCGAGAAACCATTTTTGCGGTCATGGAAACAGGAAATAGTCAAAGAGATCTAAGTTGTTCCTTCTTCATTTTCATCGCAATATTTGTACGAGGCTCTGTATTTTCAATGTCAGCCAAAAACATATTAAATGGCACAAAAGTGAAACAGCCAACGGTGTGATTCAAACAAGTAATTTTTAACAAAAAAAACCGACTTAAAAAATATATATATTTCATGATCCAATGATTGGATCTAAACCAGATTCGTATGGGACCACCTCTAAGATGCAAAAATAATTATCGAAATCGGTTGACGTGGTCCAAAGTTATGCGTTAACATACATAAAAGTAAATAAATAAATATTCCGACGAACTGATAACCTCCTCCTCTTTTGGAAGGCGGCTAATTCGATACTAACGATTAAATTTTGATTTTAATTAAAAATATCTCTGCATTTAAGGTATCGGAGAACAAAGGCTTATTTTCTAGGCTGTGTTCAAAAAAAAAAAACAGAAATCGTTCGTGAGTTTTTGATTTTTTAAGGGAGTTTTGAGTTTTTCTCAATTATATTTTACTCAGGAAATGTGATGATCATTAAATAATTCTACAGAATTCGCAACGCTAATAAAACTTTTGCAACGTAAAATTTATCATTGTTTAGCATCTCTTTCGCTGATCGTTTTGTGGTTCAAGAGCTCTTTGTGCTGTTTGCTGTCACTTAAATGTTTCAAAACGACGTTTGTCTTTACTTTAATTTATATTTCTTTGGATGGTAATTTTCAAATATCGACGTGAATTAATGCAACAACTGTGCCTCTGCGAATATAAATTCGTACGCCGAAAAATTCCAATCGGCTCTATGGATCTTTTAAAATTAGAAAAAAAAAAGTACAATACTTCATTTTGAGTGATATATAACCATTTTTATTTTTATTTTTATTTTTATTTTTTTTTTGAGGAATGGAGGAAAAACAACAAATGCGAGCTCGCCGATCGCTTTTCTTAGGCTTATTGGGGGACCTATAAGAAATAGTTGGTATTAAAAAATGGTTAAATGTACAATTGCGTATTACTACTAGAAGTCTCCTAAAGAGAAGCAGAGCCTTCCGATCGAAAAATATTGTTTTTCAAGAATTCTGTTTCTACGAAAATGTATTTTCCCCCATATAAAGCACATGGAAAATTTCCAGAGATTTGAGAAAGTTCTAAATATCACATTTCTACAAAAAAAAATATTGGCAATCAAAAGTTCACGAAATTTTTTATTTCATAAATTTTGCGTTGGAATAGACACCATTTCAAATTTTTTCTCACATTCTGAGCATATCGACGGCTGAGTGGAAGATCAATCTATCTCGGCAGCCGGTTCGAAGTTGCCCTCAGAAAAATTTTCAAGAACGCCATATTTCAGAATTTGGTTGAAGATCGCGCATCAAGATATATGTAGGAAGTTTTTAAACCAAATTCTGAGATAGAAGTATGGCGTTCCTGAAGAAAAGTTTTCTGAGTCGTTTTTGAACCGGCTGCCGAGATAAGTCGACGGGCACAGTTAACAGATCTATACTTTCCTCTCTGCTGCTTTATTTATGGCTAAATTATGAGGTACTCAAACAATTGTTTAACTGCTACATTGAAGAATTAGTGAAACTTATTTTTCGTTTACTAAATTAATATTAATGGAGTCATAAGTAAGTATGCAGATGTAGATGGGTCAATACGAAAGCGATGTATGCTCTACTGTACAACGGATCTATGGTGTTACATACTCTTCCTAACGCTTTAGAAGTGCCTTTGCGGGTAAAAATTGTATGTCCTTTGGTCGTAAAAGTGACATATATAGTTTTTTCTTTCAAAATTATTAATTTTTTGTAAACTTGTCCATTTGTCTCTACTAAATAAGATGCTCTAAATATCCCTATTCTAACATAAGTTAGGCTCTGCACATCCTAAGCTCACGGTTGCACGCCCCAAGTCTTCCTGGATTTTCAGCGAAATCTGTGCACTAATGCAGAGCGCTCACTTAAATATGTCCCTCTATAATAGAGGAACGTGTACTCCAGGTTTTTGGCTGCTGAGTTCTGGATAAATGAAATTTGTTCTTGAAATCAACAATTTTTTCATATCATCACTGCGGACAAAGGTTAATCAGCTCAGTGATCCTTGATACATAATGGCCTTATCATTTTTTCCTTTGCCATCTCTTAGTAAGATAAGAAGATTAAGCTTTGCTGTCCGGGCCGAATCACGGCATTTGATATCGAACGTTACTCGAATCGTTTATGAGATTACGGCATTCGATAGCGTGTGCGCTTCATCAACTTAAATTGTATTGCCGAGAAAGCAGCTGTTATTTTATTCCATTCGACTCGAAATGATTCGATACATGGGAAAGACTTTAACTACAAACGTCATTCGAGAAGCTACTAAGTACACCTTCAAAAATAAGTGTATCTCTTTAAAGTAAGACTCATGAGGAGTAAGGAGTCAGCTTTGTGGATAGATCTCGTCAAAGGTTTACTAACATCAAATGTTGACAGAAGTTGTGTTTTATTCCACCAACAAACAAAACATCGTCTGTTATAACACCGACCTTCAAACAACTGCCGACCACACTGTCAACACTGTCAAGGGTTTGCTATTAACTTGTAGAAAAATGTTCAACTTCAAGATCCGCAATAAGCAAATAAAGCTCAATATTTTCATGTTACTCTTCCAACCAAACAACCAATGATCGGCTGTTATAACAGCATCCCTCCGACTGCTGATAACCTCACTGTTAACACCTCTAACCGTAAACAGCCAATAGGCAGCGAAATTTTCACCTTCAAAATCAACATGCGCACTAAGCACTTTAGTCGTTCACAAACGCTTCATAGCTGAAGATCAACGAGGCTTGCTGTCGGCGCCGTTACCGTTGCCATTGCCGTCAATGGAAAAGCCGAATATGCAAGTGACTAACGGACAACTGCTACTGTTAACAAACCGTAAGCAAAACCACCACCGCTGTAACGGCTAGTCGTAACACCGAGATCGTTAGATCACTCGTGGCCGAGGAGTCGTGTGTGTGTCTTCATTCGTCGCGCTACTTTCCGGTTGCCGTCCAGCTGTTTGTCGGCCTGCCCGCTGTGTTGGTTGCGCATGTGAGACAAACGCCATCAGCACCAAACCCAAAACCACCACCACCACCACCACAATCTCTACAAGCGTTTCGTTGGCCCGGAATGGTAGCACGAGCTCGTTGGTTGTTCGTTTTGCGGCGCGTTGACGCGTTCACTGTTTGTTCGCGCTTCCGCTCGCGTGCTCGTGCGAAACTCTATGTACGCCGCTACCAGACGTGTTTAGCGCTTTGCGCATTTTTTCGCACGCTCGTCCGTTCGTTAACTAAATAAATCACAGCTAATGCCGTCGCTTTTTTTAGTTGTACCGCCTTTATTGCTGGCAAGATTTTTTTGCAGAATTTTTTATTGTTGTTGGTTAATCGTGTGGTTGTTTGCCCTTGTGATTGAAAGTGAAATTGCTAATTGACATTTACATATGCTTTTTGCGTAAAGCTGTGGCGACAACAACAAAGTGTCCGTGTCACTAAGTGGGCTGAGAAAATTCTCCAAAAAAAATTTTACTAAATACAACAAATGGAGGAGTGTTTAAAATTTATTTACATATGAATACGATCATGTTATTGGAGTAATTTAATTTTGAGAAAAGGAGGCCAACAGCAAATCAGCTATAAAACATCAAGCTTGCCAGCAGAGAAAACAAGTAATCATAATTTATGATTAAACCACTTGTAACAAATTATAAAAAAATAGAATTGATTAATGATATAAATTGTGCATTGAAGTGCTTTTACAAACAAAATTTTATTATTAAAATAATATGAATGAATTATCCAAATAGTTTATTAGAAAAAAAAAATAAATTTTCGGGTCAAAAAAAGTAAATAAGCTAAATTAAAACAAGTAATTTTTAAGCAAAAACACAACCGACTTCAATTCTCATATAAAGATTTAAGATTATCGTTAATTTCTTCATGATCCAATGATCGGATTCAAACTAAATTACTGTAGCACCACCTGTGAGGTAACACCTTTCCTCTAAAAAAGAATCATAGCAATCGGTTAACGTGGTTCAAAGTTATGCGGTAACCTACTGCAAATTAAATAATAAAAAAAAATTCCGACGAATTGACAACCTTCTCCTTTTTGTGAAGTCGGTTAACAACGCCAAGTACAAAATCATAAACGTGCAAAAGTTCCCGTTGGTATAACTTTTGCCGTAAAAAAATTACGTTATTTTTTATTTTTAAAATTTTTTAAATTCTTTTTATAACAAATTAGCTGAATTACTTAAACAAATATGATTTATTAAAAATGATTGAGGCTACCCCATTGTGCGAGTGAATTTTGTCGGATTTCGTGCAACAGAAAATATAGAAGGAATATCAACCGTCGTTTATGGATATTAATGAGAGATAAAATAAAAAAATAAAAAAATTTAAGGCATAAAGTGTTTATTCAAAAAATGAGTGCAACTTAACACTAATTAGTTGTAAATAATCATAACTAAGTATACATACGTCCATGTGTTTCTTTATATACCAGTACGTGAGCGTTAGTCAAACAGCTTTAGTCAATACATTGGATAATTAAGGTTTGTATACTTATGGTGACCATATTCCCCAATTGGAAATAAAGAGCATTTTCAGTTCATTCCGACAGCAAATAAAAATTAACATTTACATATTCATTGATTCATTGGAGAAAAATATTGACAATTTAGTATAAACTAGCAGACCCGGCGAACTTCGTCCCACTCAAAATTAATTTTTTTTATTGAAATATCTTAGTCAAAGATTTTCACCAACAATATTATAGCTTAGTGGTCGGAAGGCATACTTCCAAGGCAGTCTTAAATAACCCAACGAAAGTGTAATGTGCGCGAAGAAGATCCTGGTAGTTCCCCAAATGATATGGTGTTTCACATCACGGTTAATCGTATAACGAAATAAATTTGAAGAATTCTTTCCTCTTCATTCCCTGGCGGAAACAATTATGAGGCTCGATAGCGAATCCCTCCTTGAAACTGTATAATACAGCTAGTGGCAATTTTAAAATGGCTGAGTATCATTGTTGCACACAAACCCAATATACATAGATTTATTTCAGACGAAATACCTTAAATGCCTTAAATCAAGGAGCGCAATAGTGGTGTAATCCGCAGAGTAATATTAGTAAATCATATCCATTAGGCCAGTCGGAAAAAACGGCAGTTCGACAAACTCAGTGGTGCAGCAGGTCGACGTAATCGGACATTCACGATACTTTCTCTCACTGTATATTTTTTCACGGCAATATTTTCCTTTACGATATCAATACATGTTTCGAATATAAGCCAAATCGGAGCATGCATAACATCTCTAGTAATAACTCGACTCCAGCTCCACCTGGCGGGTCAAATTGTGACCTGAAACTATCCATAGATGCCCTCAATCACACACAACATTCCATATTCAAATATCCATACCATATTCGAGTTTGATTTAGCCCATAACCAGCCTTGGAAATTCTATAGTAGGAGTGCGAAATTTCAAAAAAAAATCGGTACAGCCGTTCTCGAGCTTTGCTAAAAGATAAAAACGGCTTTTAAAATATATATTAGTATAACTAACTCGACTCCAGCGCTCCCTAGCTGAAAAATTTTTCGCAAAGACGTTTTAATTCCCCTTTTTTAATAAATAACTTAAATTTGAACAACGTGACTATTTTTCGCATGCACGTGAGATTCTTGCTTTCAAAAGGAGATACCATTCATTAAATTTTATAAAAAATTAATGGAGATTTCGTTTGGTAACAGAAAAATACCTTTTAGAAATAAGTATATGGAAGATTATTTAACTGGTTCACTTTCTTGATAACGCTGTCACTGGAATTTAGCCTATTCCAAAAAAAAAACAAGTCAGTCGTTTCTCTATTGTGACAATGTCAATTGAAAATATCAAGGGAAGCAAAATGTTGCCTCTAATAGTATTTTTATGGCAATGTGGACCTTCGTTATCCTCTAAAAATCACTACATGGTCAAAAATCGTATGATACGACCAAGAAAGCGGGCCCGTATATATATTTTCATTTGATGCGCTGATGGCTTGAATGCCGACACCCGAGAGCGTAGACTATTTGCTTGATGGCAGGAGGTATTTTGTCTTATCCTATTTCGCCTCCGCAAAGGCATATGGTTGCAGCTCTTGTGGATTGGCAGGGTCTACTAAAATTCCAATTGGCAGCTTTAATGTTTTCGATGATATAAACTAGGTGGGCAGAGGCTCCTTTTCCATTAAGAGTTCTGATATTCTAAGCGCATACCCTCAAGATATTGCAGGGGATCTCATCCGACATTTATTTTTATTTATTTTTTTTTTTGAGTGGAACTGGAGCGCTACAAAATCAGAGTAAAACAAGATTATTTTTTAATATTTTCTGAGGTTTTTGAGATGAATTAATGCTCTCACAATATCCTGATTTCTATGGTTGAATAAGCTTGTTCGATAAAATCCCCAGTGCAATTATCGAGCAGGAACTTTCAGCAGAATAAAGTAGGCCAACTTTGCGTTGGCAAAACTTGCAGATTTATGGTACACCTTATCGGAGTTTCCAAGCTTTGAAATACTTCGTAATAGCTAACGAAGTGGTTGGCTGGAATCTAGACATGCCTACTAAGATGATCTAAGTTTTATTTTTCGGAGAAAATGACACCAGTGGTACTCAAAGCGCGCTTGATTTCGGTGTTGCATGAATCGTAAGCTTACGTAAATATTCGAACAGACATTTCGCGAACTCAACTCTGATAATTGAATGATCGGTTTTTTGCTGGGCTTGTTTTCATCTTAAATGCCAAGTTCAACAGTAAACAAGAGTTTCTACACCACTAGTTTTCATTACTTCTCCTAATCCTTCCAGAGTTGGCAGTATTTATATAACTTACAGCATTTTTAATGACTTCATGGAAAGTGTAAATAGCTTGAACCAACGTGCGCCAAGGAGTTATTAGGATGACAACGTTCATTGAACCATGGGAAAACTATTGCAGCACATTTCATAGTCTAAATACCACAGATAACAAATTACAGTAAAATCGGAAAAAATCGGTTATTTTTGTCAGATTTTATATGAGGCTATTCCACTGTGCAGCGCCGACTAATATGATTTAACTCCAGCTTAGAAACCCCCAATGATTAGGTATTCGCGAGGGAAAAAGTTCTCGAAGCCCTCTCTACTATGAGCAGTTTTTTACTGACCTTTATACATAATTCATCACTACGCATTGGATATTTACTTACCTAAAATATGGCAAAAAGCCTTTGTCAAAATCATGCCTAAAATCACATTAGGCTCAGATAAACGAGCTGGGTTCTTACCGACCCATATGTCTGCTATCGACTTTTGGAAAGGTATTTGAAAAGCCTTTTACTTATTCATTCACCGGCAGCACTTTTTAGGCTATACTACTTAAAAAGTACGTATATCTTAATTTTAGGAGGTTTGTTGGTTTGAAAGTTTCGTCTTCTTCAAGACGGAACGGTTATACTGCATTGGTCTGACCTCGGTTCGGTCCCTGGTTCGAGCAACATCAGAATTAGAAAAGGTTTTTCTAACAGCTGACGCCCCAAGCCAGTATGAGTGAAAATATTTCTGTCATGAAAAAGCTTCTTATAACATCGGAGCAAGCCATGATTCAATTATTAAAGGTTTTGTAAGTAGCTTTTTTCTAAAATTTGGCACTCCCACCCACAGGGATGGTTTATGGAAGCAGGAGAAAAAAGGGGAAGAATTCAATCACACTTCCTAAAATGGGAGCTAAATTCCATAAAAAGGTGTGGATAATAGTGAATGGTGGTATTTTAAAACAAAAGCGAATTTGATTTAATTATTTAATTTAAACAAGCTTATTTACATCGAATATAACCCCCGATTGTTATTGAAAATAAATATTTCTATGTATATACCAAACTTGCGTACGTCAGATGGCGCATAACTCGAGAATGGATGGAGGATGGTCCACTTTCAGCTTTTTTTTTGTTGTATTTGTTTGCCAGATGATGGATATGAAGAAGCTATTTGTTTGTGGAAAATATGCAGTATTTATTAAACAAAAAAAAAACGGCAAATATAAAAATTTGGAGCTTACGTTTCCTTCGCGGATATGGCTCGATTGTTTCGAATATGGTAATTCGAATTCTTTGATGTCGCACTTTTAATATTCTGGGGAGACTATACAACTGTCAGAATATTAACCATTCGCCGGGTTGCCCGAAAAAAAATTTAATGATTAAAAATATCAAAATATAAAAAAATATAAAAATATTCGCCATAAAAAGGCGTTTGCATTGTTCAACTTTGCATTCTACTTTCAACTAATCGCTTTCAACAAAGTTGGTCGCCAACCAACATTCGCCTCGTGCGTAAACCTTTTAAGTGTGCAATTACATACATCGTGCCATTGACTAAACCGAACTGTCGTGTGACGATTGGGCCTATGGATGCGGTTTGGCAATGTTATATTGCGTCAAAGCCTCATTCGGAGACACCAGGATACCTGCGTTGGCTCATTTACCAAAACCATTGCATGCTTTACTTTACAGCGACTTGGCAGAATCAAGAGGTCTCCACGAATATCGACAAATATATTTCGGCATTTAAGGGAATTTCGTTTTTTTAGCCTACATTGAATTTCTGTAGTCCAACGATGCTCAACCATTTTGTCTTGTTGGCGCCAGCGAATGAAGAACAAACATTTCTTCAATTTTAAAAAGTAAAAATTTCACTACTAACAATTTAAAAATGTTCTTAAAACTTGCAAAGATATTTGGAAAAGAAATATCACTGTTTTTGTTTTTAGGAGTAGGGTGGGAGTGTCATTGATAAAATTAGAGCGAGAGAAAGTTTTTCTTACAAAACCTTTCATTATTGAATCATGGGAGCAAGCTTTAATTTTTCGTAGTCTTGAATTTCTATTACTTCACCTTGGGACAGTGAAAGCAATCTAAGTATAAAATAAAAATTTAAATTTAGGTGAGAGATCCATAAATATCAGCCACTGTACCACAGCCATGGAGTCAGTTTATCCAGTTTTCACCAGGAACTTTCTACTAAAGGAGATATCATTGGTCATAGAGTCAGAAAGTCAGTATCATTTCAACCTTAGTATCATCCCAATAATACCCAAATGAGGCTTATGTGTATAAAATTAGTCATTCAATAGTAGCAATTGCAGCTTGAAAAAATCGGTTCCAGAGACGCAGTTGATCAAGTTCTCATTGATATAGTGGCCAACTGTGAAATTCATTGAGACGTAGTTATTTCGCATGTTTTTCTACCAAACCGCGAATGCATATGACACAGTCGGAAAGGCAGTCAAGCACTTTTATCCTGGAATAAAAACATAAAAATATTTACAATCTATCCGCTATGCATACACTCATGAATTTTTATTGCCACACAGGAGCACACTAGCACAGCAACTTGTAGGATGGGTAAGTCACCCAGAGCATGTAAACTAATACTAAAATTTTTATATTGTGAATCAGCGCCGCAAGTAAAGCTGTAAAATCTGCCAACAAAATAGCCGTAGCTTGACTGCTTGTTGGTGAAAGAGTCCCTTAACCTTACAATTCAATCATCTTTTTTTTATGGCCTGTTTGGTTTGAGTGAAGTGCGCCAACGTGCACGGCATGCAAATAGAGCGCATTTCTTTTTAACTTTAGAACTGCCGCTCGTATGTTCCAACGCATTGAAACGGAAATCACTACGTCTGCTACCGGATGACTAAAGAACAATGCTTGCACACAATGTAAGCGCATGACAATACACTGAATTCGACATATCTCAAAGCTGCTCAGCTTTTCAAGTCTTCCTCGTTTGACGATATGCACATGACTTTTTCCAATTTACTTCAATATTTTCTTCGTCTCTGTGACCGTTCAGTAGTTAATAGCGTGGGCAGGTAGCTGCAAACGAAATTTTATTACATACCTTCAATATGCATAAATATTAATGTCGTTGGGCGGATGTTGACGCATGCGGGCATTAGAAGTTCAAAGTATTTGAGTGTTTACTTATTTCTTAGTTATTTACTTAATTTGTAATCTGAAAAGGTTTTAGTTGCTATGATGGATTAGAATTAGGGAGGAGACAATTTATTTTTTTTTACCCAAAGTACACCGCACAGTGGTTTGGATCGCAAATCTGGGCGAAACTATATAAACAAATACTCGTTGACGGATTTTTACACAATTTCCTATCTTATCAAAAATTCAAAATGACGGATCCAATATGGCCGACGCAAAGTTAAAAAAAAAACGCTAATTTCTATGAAAGTGGGTGTCTGGGGGGTTTTCTGGGTCGCTGTTTGCGAATTCAAAGTCATTTAACAAAAATTCAAAATGGCGTATCCAATATAACAGGCGAAAAATTTTAAGAATTAATAGATTTCTATGAAAGTGGCTATCTGTGGGTTTTCTGGGTCGCTGATTACGAATCAAAAGCCACTTATCAAAAATGCAAAATGGCGGATCCAATATGACGGACGAAAACTGAAAAAAATATATATTTCTATGAAACTGGGTATCTGGGGTTTTCTGGGTCGCTAATTACGTATCTAAAGTCATTTAGCAAAAATTCAAAATAGTGGATCCAACATGGCAAACGAAATATTTAAAAAATCTGAACACCTCACATATGAAAATTTTTTGTTCAGAGATTATACTTAAAACGATTACAAATTTTTTAAAAATTTAAAAAAAATACTTCGCTTTATATCTAGATTTTTATTTTCAGTTCACAATAACAAGTACGTCTTTCTAATTCTCTAATAAAAATAGTCTGTATCATAACTATGCGACACATACATATTAAAAAGTTTTGATTATTTACTTTATTATTATTTAACCTTAATTACTTTTTTCATAAAAATTTAGTTTGTTCGTTATCAAAGAAATTGTGTAAATTCAGGTTTCAAACTTTGCGCAATATTTGAAAAAAAAACTCAACAAACTTTCGCAAGAATTTCGATGTCTTTAATTAGGTTTCTTAGAAAGATATTGAGTATGCAGTATTGTAGCCCATTCAACTTTAGTAAAAAAAGTGCAAGTTTAAAGTGCCTAGGGCTTTTTGTTAATTTTTGGCATTTTTTTGTTGAAGGTGTTGCTCATATTCTCCATATAAAAAAAAAATCATCGAACATACTTGATATTAATTTTGATATTTGACATACCGTCACTAGTATGTTGATATCTTAGCTAATTGGTTAGACTTGGTTGTTGAACTTACCCGCCACCAGATCTCAGTTCTTATCACCGTAACGTACCACCCTTATGCGGGTAATTAAAGTTCACGAAAATCTATAAACTTTTGCTAAGTAAGTATTTCAATAATTCCAATAGAACCACGCCCGCCTCCCGAAAAATGCAAAGACTACGATACTTCCGTAAATATTGGATACAAATTGTTGAAAGTTGGCATTTTAAGAAGAATTTTAGCATAATAACGGGTGATTTTTTAAGAGCTTGATAACTTTTTTTTTAAAA
>NW_023458559.1:36316425-36316631 GCF_013731165.1 Rhagoletis pomonella
AGTAGTTACTAAAATATCGCAGTTTTCGTATTTCTGGAAATTACCGTTATATGGGAAGTGGGCGTGGTTAAAGTCCGATTTCGCCCATTTTCAATACCAACCTACCTTGGATTAAGGGAAACCTACATACCAAATTTCGTTAAGATATCTCAATTTTTGCTCGAGTTATCGTGTACACGGACAGACGGACAGACGGACAGACGGAC
>NW_023458559.1:36316641-36343594 GCF_013731165.1 Rhagoletis pomonella
TTTTTTCATCCTGATCATTTATGTATACATTTGTCTATATCTATCTCGATTCGTTTTGGCTGTTACAAACAACCGTTATGTGAACAAAATTAATATACCCTTGTGCACAAGTGCGCTCGGGTATAAAGATACTAGTTAAGAAGCAACTATGAAATGAATAATCACTGGCTGCCACTAACAATACTCTTTACTGTGCGTTGGTGTGTTTGTTTGTTTTTCTCATGCATGTGTTTGGGATTAACCGTAATAGCGTGTAAAACGAGCTTTAATAAATACACTCGTACATATGTACATACATACACACTTCGTATATTGTCGTCTGTGATTATATTTTATAATAAATCAACTTTAGTGAGACAACATAATTTGTAGGTTTTTTTGTCTGGTATATCTTTTTGGTTCTTTGTTATCTTTCGGTTTGATGCCAAAGAACAGAACTGGTTTAATTAAAAATCTTTTGTTTCGGATTTCGATTTAAAAAAAAGAGATATGAATCATTGTCGCTTCTAATTTGGTATTTCATTTTCCGTTTTAACACCTAATTTTCAAAGTCTTCATAGTTTTTAAGGTAACTTTTTATTGCTATTTTTAAGTCTCCAAATTTAAAAAAAAAAAAATAAATAAATAGTTCAAATTTAATACTACATACGCAAGCACAATACATTTTATAAAATTTTTTTCAATGAAGATGTTTCATCGCCTTAACAGGTTTTGCATATCTTACAGATATTGTAATCCATTAAGAAATTTTTCTGTCTGGAAGTTAGATTGGCTCAACATTCGTTACATCGTTAAAGTAACTGTATTGAATAAAACATGAATGCGGAAATACCACAACTACTTCCAACTAAATATCTTCATAACAATGCTTGATTTACGCTAAAAATTTTTATGGATGGGAAAACGATTAGCAGCTGTGCCTTCCAATTTTTGCTTTAGTTATTAGCTTATTTTTTGATAATTTAATCTGCACAGAGATTTATCTGTGGTCATAAGCATTAACCGCCTAAGTGGAAAAACCTTAATTCGAGAGAAAAAAAAACGTTTTAAACGTTTTGGATTGTAATGTTAGCCTTATGGGAAAACCAAAATATTTTTGCATATAAATTTTTAAGTAGCCTAGCTGGCGGGATGGGGATTTCACGTACAAATGGAATAGAGGTTGAAGATTGCGATACCATATATAACTCCGTTCTTTCTTAAGTCGACTTAGACGGTTATTGCTTGTAACCAAAGATATAGAGCTCGGAGGAAGGCACGTTCGGATTTAAGTATCTTCAGTGGTGGTTCGTGATCCAGCATCCCAAAAAGCACCACTTTTACTCCTTAACCGAAAGCATTTGAGCCTCACTTTATATCTATGGTCTTGCCTTTCATATCTTTCTCACATCGACTCACGGTCACATCAATGATTGTCATTGTCAACGCTAATTCTCACATCGAAAATCCTTTTCCAACACTTTGCACAAACAAACCGCGAACACACTCAACAATGGCACAACTTGTCACCCAATCAAGAGGTAATTCAATAAAGCATAGCACACAAAGTGACAAGAGAATTAAAGCTGGAGTGCGCTTGTGCTAGCATACAAAATGCAGAACAAAAGTGCTGAAATCTTTTGTGAAAAATGTATACATTGGAAATGAACGAAGGATGAATGGTTAAAAATACTCCAATTATTATGCAAATTACTTCTATTCTTCTTTTTTTTTGTACGCCGCTTTACACTGCAATTTTAAAAGGAAAAATATAGAGTAACACATAATGGATAAAGCTTTATAATGTTTGTTGTGATAAAAAAGAAATAGAACTAGTTTACAGCTAAACATACTCGCTTGATGGTGCATTGTAGAAAAACTGCTAAGCAAATGTTTGCTACACGTTTTTTATTGAAAGGGTAAATCTTTTATAAGTTGACTAAGCTACGAAGAAATATCATTTGAAACAAAAAGATTAAAAAAGAGTGATACTATTTGCCCATCTCCAATGAAATGGTAAACTAACTTTGATCCTATGCTTTAAGGACGCGAACCGGAAGAAGAAGTTCTAGAAGAAAGTATACTAAAATGAGTGGCCAATCTTTATCAAATCTTCATAAAACGGCATGAAGGCTTAATAAGTAGGAAGATATTTTTAAGTTGAGTTGTGTCGTTATTGCAAACGCCTGATCAAGGTTTTCGGTTTTTATCAATGCCTAAAGAATAAAGTTCACAAATAAAGCCTTTTTAAGCTAATTTTGAAATAATTTGAATTTACCTTTTTAAACAGGTGGCAATGCTATTCAATATTCTAAGTGTTGAAGCGAAAAATATATTACCGCACCTTCGTCTCACGACCACATTTTAACTCTTCATTTATTTGATTCCCTTTATTAAGTTGAATTTCGTTATCGAAACGGGTGGCAACCCTCCTGCATGTACATTAGAAAAAAACGTTTACAGCCATTTTGGTTTATATCCATATTGTAGTAATTTATTAAACCGATTGTATACATTGAATTTCAATTTGTAAGCAGGTGGCAACCATCTTCAAAATATTTTCAAATCACAACCATCTTCGCTTGACGCCCATGTCATGATACAAATTTCAATTTTCTAATGGCCTTAATTTGAGTGGAACTTGATTTTTTAAAAAGGTGGCAACATACCTACGTATGTATGTGTCATTAAGAAATAAAGCCTTTTCTAAACCATTTCGTTCGATACCCATACTGTAATAATTTATTTAACTTATTCAATAATTGGAATTTAATTATTTACTAGTGTTCGTCCAGCGGTTGAAATTCAACCGCTTAAATTAAGGATAGTTTATGTGAGTTGAGTTGCGCTGAAATAACATTAGTTGGAATGGGTTAAGTGGAGGGGAGTTTAGCTTAGCATAACATAACATATTATAACATAAGATTAAATAACATAACATATGTAGCATAACACACCACAATATAACATCGCACATTCTTCAGTTGTATTTCCTTTTTATCAATATCACTTTCTTCCTCTCTATCTTTGTCTCTATCGCTTTTAATGTTTATGTTTATGTTTGTCTTCACCTTCATGTTCATGTTCATGTTCATGTTCATGTTCAAGCTCATGTTCATGTTCAAGTTCATGTTCATGTTCATCTTCATATTCACTTTCGTTTATATTTAGGTTTCTTTAATTTTATTCTAACCTTTGCCTTTATCCCTTTCATCTTCTACATATTCAACTTTACCTTCTTCCTTGCATGAATCTTAATATTGATAAATCTGATTCCTAAACTGCTGCTTAGCACATTTCTTTAATTCAGTATCAATATTAAAGCATACATTTAGGCGGCATTTCCCCCAACCATGTACATGTACGGCATTAGTATTGGTGTCACTTTTAAATTAATTTTTTCGCTTTATGTTAAACTAATTTGAAATTTGAAAAATTGCCTGCACATCAGCATGAAAATACCTTTCTAATGATATATAATTGTTTATACATTATAAGTATAGTTCAGCCGTAAAAGGGGTGTAAATGAAGCATGATTGCCTATTTATATAATTGATTAGGTGGTAACTCTCTTCTAAAAAATTAACCGTTATTACACATCCACATGCCGAGCTCTTTAAATTGGGTACCTCATTTTTTAATATCGAACAAACGGTACAGATCTGATGATATGACAAAAATTAATCTTTCGATAGGTTTGGAATTTTATCTTTGAAACGCCACACTTTTCTTTGAAATCGCTTCATTAGTTCTGGTACAATAAGCGTTTTCATGAAGCTCTAAAAATTACAACTACAACATTTGAGCATAGCCTCCATATCGAAACGTAAGACGTATTCTACGTCAAAAAGCTCTCGCGTATTAGACATACGTGTACATAGGTTAAACGGACAGCTCTGCGAAAAGTTCACTCGGAGGCGGCGAAGGCCCATTGCGACTATTGGACTATTAGACATACATATTTAAGTACATATCGTCGTTTAAAGTACAACACCGCGTATCGCCATTCTGTAAAACCGCGTAACTGACATTTGCTGCCAAAAATTGGATTTGCGCACTCAAGCTTTTGGCTCAATCCTTGTGCATTCGCCCTGAAATATACTAGCCAAAAATGCGATTGCTTTGTAAAAAAGAGAACCATTTTAAAATATAAGTCTTTTTACTATCTAGAAAATAGTTTCTGCAACCTCAGATATATATCGTCGTTTAAAGTACAAAACCGCGTTTCAATAAAATGCAAAACCGCGTATATGTGTGTAAATTATTTCTGGAGAGTAAAAACACTCATATAGTATATAGTAATATCGGGTGACCAGTACTCACTACTGGCGTGTCAGCGAAATCGTTAGTGGTACTCGGACGGGTATTAGTCACAAAATTTTGTGACACCAATTCCTTTGCCTAACGAATTTAACATGGCAATGTCATTGAAGCTTACCGAGCGGTGCGCGTGGCTTGTCGTTTCGCTAGCGACTACTTGGTGCAAAATTGTCGATTACTAATCGCTAGCGCATTGCCTAACGACCAGTAATGCACAAAGTCGCTAGTATGTGATATATTCAATACGGGCGTCGCATAGCCTGTCACTAGCGAATTGTCTAAAAATCGGTAATGCATGGTATCACCAGCACCAGTCACCGTCAAAACTCCAGCAGAACTACATGGTCTATAAACGTATGTGTACTTGTATTTGTATGTGTTTATTTATATAACTGTACTATAATTGGAAACACTGATGCATATGTGGCTCAAAATTCCAACAGGGCATCAATGTTTTAATGAAATAACGCAAGAAAAAACGACACACGGTTTGAATTAATAAGTACTTGCTAAATGTTTATTGAAGAGTTCCTTGATTTTGGTGTGAATTTATAACAATACTAGATCGCCCTCACCCGCTTCGCTGAGTAAAATTTATTTCAAGAAAACCCAATTAAACAAGTAAGAAGTCTAAGTTCGGGCGAAGCCGAACATTAAATACCCGGCGCAAGTATTAAATGTATGTTTTTTCATCTTTCCGAAACCTTCCGCTAGATGGTAAGCCGGGGTGTATCAATTTTGAGTAAATTATCGTCCTTCAATTTCGAAATATTGAAGTTTCAAGCATTTCTGAAATTTACCGTTATATGAGAAGCGGCCGTTATTTTAGTCCGATTTCAATAATTTTCAACGTTTTGCTTATATGTGGCAAGCACAATAACCACACCGAGTTTGGTACAAATTGGTAGAACGGTTACCGATATACATATATGAGATCATAAGTGGGCGGTGCCACGCCCATTTTCCAAAGTTTTACCATAATCGTATTTCTTGGTAAAGAATTGTTGCAAGCATCAATTTTGAATAAATTAGCTTCAATATTTACTGATTTATCGAAGATTTTGTATTTCTCTAAATTACCGTTATATGGGAAGTAGGCGTGGTTATTGAGCGATTTTAGAAATTTTCCGTTATTTGGTATGTTGTGCGAAGGCCAACAACTGTGCCAAGTTTGGAAGAAATTGGTGCGGCGGTTACCAAGATATACACATGTAACCATAAGTGGGCGTGGCTACGCCCATTTTCCAAAAATTTATAATATTCTTATTTTTCGTCTAAAAATTATTGTAAATATCAATTTTGAGTGAATTATCTTCAGTAGTTACTAAAATATCGCAGTTTTCGTATTTCTGGAAATTACCGTTATATGGGAAGTGGGCGTGGTTACAGTCCGATTTCGCCCATTTTCAATACCAACCTACCTTGGATTAAGGGAAACCTACATACCAAATTTCGTTGAGATATCTCGATTTTTGCTCGAGTTATCGTGTACACGGACGGACGGACAGACGGACAGACGGACAGACGGACAGACGGACGGACAGACAGACATGGCTTAATCAATTTCTTTTTTCATCCTGATCATTTATGTATACATTTGTCTATACCTATCTCGATTCGTTTGGCTGTTACAAACAACCGTTATGTGAACAAAATTAATATACCCTTGTGCACAAGTGCGCTCGGGTATAAAAACAGGAGGTTTAAAATTTTTTTAACCATCTTCAAATATTTTCAAACTAAGACTTTCTTTGTTATACTTTTCTATTAACGTATCTCCTGAACTGAATTTGAGATTTTAAACAGATGGACACCTTTTACATGTAGTATTTCGATTGATACCCATATTATAATAAGTCATTTAAAATATTGAATAGTTTGAATTTAACCTTTTAAAAAGATGGCAACCTATGTGATACATATTCAAAACCATTTAAATTCATACCAAACTTCTATACTAATATATATTTTGAAAGCCGTTTTTTATGTGTTCGCAAAGCTCGAAAACGGCCGACCCGATTTTTTTGAAATTTCAGACACCTGTCCCAGATGCCCCAAGGTTGGTTGTAGGCTAAACAAAAGTCGATATACAAAGGGAGCGCGGCACCTCCCATGCAAACCGATTTTTTTCATATTGCATATCTCTGGAAGTGTTCATGGTAAAATACTGGAACTTCGTCCGGCGATATATGAAATCAATCTTATACTAATGGGAAAAATGGACTATTTGGAAAGAGAGTGTGGCACCGTACAAACACATACATATAATTCTTTTGTATGTGTGTTTGTGAGTGAAATCCTCCTAAATGCCCGAAACGATTTAAACAAAGTTTTTTGTGTGCTTTTGAGTGGCTCTGTGGATAGTGTAGTTTCACAATTTCACTTGCCAGTTGGCGCTGGAGTTAAGTTATTACTAAAAATCTTATTTCTGATTCACTTTGGCTAATATTCAAAATATGTATTGGTAACGGTAAAGGCAATACTACTGCCAAAAAGGGCTGCCAGGTGACGCTGGAGTCAATACGAATAAACGCCAAGTTAGAAAAAGTGCCGTTAATATCAGATTAAATCGATCTGCTACTCCACTGAGTATATTTATCGAACTCTGGTGTGGTATGATTGGCCCAATGGATGTGTTTTGCCAGTATTAATATGCATTGAAGCTTTATTCGGAAACACCAGGCTTGAGTTGTGCAGGGGTAAATCTCAAATCACCACCGACAGCACCATTGCGCGCCATTTACTGTAATACTTAATTTAAAATAATTGAATTTAATTTTTGAAAAGGTGGCAACCCTTGTGAAAGACTTAAAGATTATTCAAAACTTTCAAACTAAAGGATTCTTAACAATATTTCGTTAGGCAACCCTATTTTAGTTCTTCAGATAGCTTGCGTATAATTAATTTAAACTTGACTTTTCAAACAGGTGGCAACCCTTTTCAAAATTTATTCGAACTACAGTTTTTTTAAGTCTCTTGACATCCATTTTTATACCCGAGCGCACTTGTGCACAAGGGTATATTAATTTTGTTCACATAACGGTTGTTTGTAACAGCCAAAACGAATCGAGATAGATATAGCCAAATGTATACATAAATGATCAGGATGAAAACAGAAATCGATTAAGCCATGTCTTTCTGTCCGTCCGTCTGTCCGTCTGTCCGTCCGTCCGTGTACACGATAACTCGAGCAAAAATTTAGATATCTCAAAAAAATTTGGTATGTAGGTTTCCCTTAATCCAAGGTAGGTTGGTATTGAAAATGGGCGAAATCGGACTGTAACCACGCCCACTTCCAATATAACGGTAATTTCCAGAAATACGAAAACTGCGATATTTTAGTAACTACTGAAGATAATTCACTCAAAATTGATATTTACAATAATTTTTAGACGAAAAATAAGAATATTATACATTTTTGCAAAATGGGCGTAGCCACGCCCACTTATGGTTACATGTGTATATCTTGGTAACCGCCGCACCAATTTCTTCCAAGCTTGGCACAGTTGTTGGCCTTGATACAGCATACACAATCTCCGAAAATTTTTAAAATCGGACAATAACCACGCCCACATCCCATATAACGGTTATTTAGAGAAATACAAAATCTTCGATAAATCAGTGAATATTAAAGCTAATTTATTCAAAATTGATGCTCGCAACAACTCTTTGCCAGGAAATACGTTTATGGTAAAATTTTGGAAAATTGGCGTGGCACCGCCCACTTATGATCACATATATGTATATCGGTAACCGTTCTACCAATTTGTACCAAACTCGGTGTGGTTATTGTGCTTGCCACATATAAGCAAAACATTGAAAACTATTGAAATCGGACTAAAATTACGGCCGCTTTTCATATAACGGTAAATTTCAGAAATGCTTGAAACTTCAATATTTCGAAATTGAAGGACGCTAATTTACTCAAAATTGATACACCCCGGCTTACTATCTAGCGGTAGCTTTCGGAAAGGTGAAAAAACATATATTTAATACTTGCGCCGGGTATTTAATGTCCGGTTCCGCCCGAACTTAGACTTTCTTACTTGTTTAATATAATTTTGACATAAATAACTCCCTTAATTGAAGTTGAGTTTGATTTTTTAAAGGGTGACACCCGTCATCCATAAGTAAATAATGATTTTATATACCTACATACAAAGTTCCACTAATATATCCAAAATATTTCCTGAGTAATGCAGTATGAAAAATTCCATTTGTATGTGAGGTGCCACGTCCCCTTGTCAAATCGAGATTAAATCTATCCTATATTTTAAGCTGGGCTAAATGACAACAGTGTACAAAATTTCATGATGATCGGTTGAGTAGTTAAAGTGTGGAAGCGTAGCAAACAAACAAACTCACTTTCGGATTTATAATATTAGTAAGGATTACCTTGTGTTTGAGTGGTTGATAGGCATCCGTGCTTCTTGGAGTTTTACCTAGAATGCCCGCGCTATTTCGTAAAAAGTTTAGCCGAACCCTCAAACAGCGAAATGTATTGAGGTGAAATTGAGCTAAGTTATATAATTTGGCGGGAAATCGTCATGCGGCGAAATTTATGTGCATACTCGTATTTTTCTTTTTTATATTCTTTAACAAGAAATGCGTTTATAATACACTTTTCGAAAATGGGCGCGGCACCGCGCACTTATGATCACCCATTCCACCAATTTGTACCAAACTCGGTATGGTTATTTTACTTGCCACATAAAAGTAAATCGTTGAAAATTATGGAATTCGGACTAAAATTACGGCCGCTTTTCATATAACGGTAAATTTCAGAATTGCTTGAAACTCAAATATTTCGAAATTTAAGGACATGCTAATTTACTCAAAATTGATACACCGGCTTACCATGTAGCTGTAGCTTTCGGAAAGGTGAAAAACCTACATTTAATACTTGCGCCGAGTATTTAATGTTCGGCTCCGACCGAACTTAGACTTTCTTACTTGTTTTAATTTGGTTTAGACAAGTGGCCTAACAAGTAGTATTTTCGGTTGGTACTAGCTGATAATGCCAATATAGGAGTATACAAAATATGCGATTTTTACCATTATTTGACTTTAAAAATAATTTTGTTTAAATTGTGCAATTTGTGGAAACTGCAACTGTTGTTCGTTGATACATGTATATGTACCTGTTCGACGACAGATTCCTGAAGAGATGCGATTGACACAAGCTGATCACAATTTAAATGCTTAGGGGAAAAGAGCGATATTTCACTAATGAATGAAATCTAAAGAAGAGCATATTTATGGATGACATTTAAAAACTGCAAATAATAGTTTTTATTATGTTTACAATGTGCAAAATGAAGAGTACATATGCTCAATGATGACTTCTCGCTAAAAAAAAATGAGATGAATATGATCTTTTTTCGTCAAAAAAGTCATTCAAATTCTATGTTTCTTATGACTTTTTAATCTCCTTTTTTCATTTAAAAAGCATTTCTTTTTATTGCATTGCCTGTATACATATCCGTATTGAAGTATGGTGGCTATTATACCGCTACGCTTTTGCTTCTCAACTCTCATCAGTATATGAACCTGCCCACTTCGGGTTTAGTCTGCTTGAATACATCCTACATGACAGTTATTAATAATTGTTATTAATTTCCGTTGCCTTTTTCGTTAGTTAATATATGATTTGATTTAATACACCATTGAAGACTTGACTATCTTCTTCTTTTGTGAGCAATTATGATTTAAGATACGGGTTGCTTACTTGTTGCCTTGTTCGTCTTTGAAAATAAACAATTAAAGGTTTTGTATCGTTTTTTAGTTGGTTAAATTTTTTAAACTTGCTTGGTTTGTTTAAGCCTTTTCTGTGCCTTTGTTCTCATTATTATTATCTTTTTTGCTTTTGTAGCAGAACTGTAGTATTCTGTACTACTTCATCATGGTATAATTGTATGTATGGCACCTACTCGAATTCACAGAATTCGGGAATAGTACCAAAGTAAAAAAACAGTGTTAAGCTGATTCCAAGTCGGTTATATGTTGACAATTTTAATGTGGTCTGATAATTTTTGGAAAAATTTTCTTCAAAACGGATGCATAGATTCCAAAAAGGTACCAAGTGCTCTTTTAGTTGTGAAGTATTTATTTGCCTAATGAGTTTCTATGTGAGGACATATTGGCCGCCTTTTGTTTGAATCCAAATGTCCATCTGCGCATGCACTAAAGTTTAGTGACTAAACGAATCTAATTGTCCAGTATGTTATCTACGCCGAGTGGTACATGGCATCGAAGGTGGTATTGCCGAAAGCAACCTCAACGTCAAAAAAAAAAATATACAAGAGGAACTTCTTCCTCATTTTTAAAGCGTTTGATGCATAGGCAGCGGATGTAAAGAAAGCGCTTACCTACGAATGCATAACTCAGCCAATAGTTCCAGATAATCGACCTTGGAATTTTCATCACTCCAATATGTAAGTGTTAGTGATGCAGTAAAAATTATTTTTCAAAGATGCCAACAATACGCTGGATGCTATCCGAACCGGGTAATCTTGAGCTGAGATTTAGTAGCATATGTTATGGCGTTTTCATTTGCCACAGTTCTGAAGAAAATTGAACATCCTTCACATTCTCTACTTCTTCTATCGAGTGAAGTACCTTCACTTTTTTCCCGTGCAAATGAGTTTATAAAAGAATTGAAAGAGTCTCACTCCTTGTCAACTACTAGTTTTCCTGTTGGTAAATAAGTACCTAAGCAAAGTAGCTAAAGCAAGTGAATGACTAACTAATTTGTGTTTTAATGAATGTATTAACATCTAAATTTCCCTTTATAAGGCTTTTTAAATCTACTGTAGTTTTTGTGAATACAGGTTTTTGTCTTCAATCTCTCGTCAGCTCAAAAGTTCAAGTCAAAAAATATAATACGTATTCAGTGGGAACTTTTGCATGTCACTCAACTCAATACCAGCTCTTAATACACATAAATACACCGTGGTGTCTTCTTCGCGCTACACCCGCTCGCTTTTGTCGCCCAAATGTCCAATGGTTGCTACAATATCTTCACATCGACCCATATATGGTAGCAGATATTTGCTTGAATTGGCACGTTTCCGAATTTTTATAACTTTATTCCAACGACACGCATTCCTGTTACAAATTTACAATCAATGCAATGACAACAATAAAGGCATTAAGGAAATTATTTCACAAGCAACCAAAAGTAATACAAATAAAAACATATAACAAACAATAACAACTGACTGCCAAGTCTGCGCGCAATCAGCGCCACGATGCACAAAGTACCAGCACTCAGCGCAGACAATAAGTGCTCCAAATTTAATGCCAAATTACCGTTTTATGCCAGCGAACGTGCAGAAAGTACATTCGGAGAGCATAACAACATAACAATAAAGGCGCAAAGTTAAGGAAAAGCAAAAAAAAACATAAATAGTGGAAAAACTGTATAAATGAAGTAGTAGAAAGCTGCATTTGTAGAGAGTAGCATAAAATCACTGCCACAGCAACAGTAGCAGCAAAAGGGCACCACAGAAGCGCATAAAATAAAAACTAAAGTGCCTAAAACAACGAGAAACGAAGCAGAGGCACAATTGTGTACAACATTGCCAACAAAGCCAAGACCAGTAGTTCAATGGATAAAGTTAAAAACAGAGGTTGACGAGGAAGCGCTGTGGTGCGCTGAGCACTGGATCAGCAAACAAAGGATGCTGGGCGATCAAAAGAAATAACGGGCGCAGTATTGAAGAAACCAAAAAAAACCAAACAAAAAACAGAAACAAAAATAAAAATAAAAAGATTTTAAAACAAAGCACAAGCACACAAAAAGGGAGAAACTGCGAGCTGCTGCTTTGGTTTATTTTTTTTTATTTTATTTATACTTTGTATTTCATTACTCACTAGTACGGATAATAGGTTCCGTTGGAATATCGGTGAAATTGGAGATGACTTTCAGGTTAATTTGACATTGTATGTTCGTATATGAAAAACCTAAAACAAATGACTTAAGCAACGAACTTGATTAGCGAAATTAGCGATGCAATAAAAGGAGCGCGCAATTTTTCATTAAAACAACAATAATTTTTATTAAAACTAATATTTAAAGTACATAATTTAATAAATATCGAAAGTCAACCGTTTATGCCAAATGCCTATTACAAATATTTCAGCAGCTCTACAGTATTAAATTCCTAGAGGAGAGAACAAGTCAAGTTACATAGTCACTGCAACCAGTATTTATATACAGTGCTGCCATTTGAGAACGTTTTTAGGTACCACAGAGCCTACCAAATCGGTTGCTATACCAACAAATTTTTTTATCACGTACATGAGATTTTATTTCATTTCATATTTTATTGCTTTTTTAAATGCCGGTTCACACGATGGGTATATTTTTACCAATTTGTACAATTTTTATGATTTATTGGCAAAAAAAATACACGAATTGGGATGCTAGTTTCTTAAGCAATCACACAATATCATATCAAAATTCATATCAAACATTTTGTGTTCCAAAAAAACAAATTCAGGTGTTTCGCTAGACATTTTTTCCCCCTAAAACGAATTTGCCCGTTTTTTTTCTTTCTACCGCCCGTAGTGATTACACATGAGCGACAAGTGAAAAAAATCTTAAGGCTAACTTTTGTTGCATATTAAAAGAAAATGTTACCTATCACAGCTTCATCAAACCAAACAAACTACCAATTTGGGACGAGTAAGACCACAACGACAACGCCATTTTTCTACAGCATTTTCACATTAAATAAAAACTTTTTCAATTTGAATGAAACTTTTCTTCAATCGAATGAAACAAGGGATTATCGAGTCCATAGTGGGAAATCGAAAATATTTTGTGCAGCTTATGTTTATACATATTACATTTTTAACAAGATTGATAGTATTTAAGATTGCGGCATTCGAGCCGAGAGCAGTCGGTTGGGATGTCATAAAATTATGTGATTGAGAAAGTCAAGAAGAATTTCTAAAGGAGAAGAAGAGGAAGAGCGAAATATTGATGTAAAAATAAGTAGAATTCTATCTAACCTTCTGCCTTTTAAACTTGAATATATACTCGGTACAAGAACGTAATTTTGGGTACATTTAGAACGTGGCCAAATAACATATCAGTATTTTTTTCATGGGCATTTCAACGTGTTTCCTAGTGTGGGAAACTTTTCCCATAGCCTTCCCCCTTTATGAAATGAAATTGGAAATAGTTTTGGCTTGCACTGCACGGATAACTTCCTTTCAAGGCTATTTTTAATATCAAAGATTGTTTGATGTGAGTCCAAGTGTAGATATGGTCCCGAAAGGGGAGGTTGCTCACCCACTATAAAAAATACATATTTACTTTTGAGGTACATTTATCTTTTTTTAGGTAAACTTTTTTCATCATATAGGAACAACTTGAAATTTACAGTTTCATCTCTAGATCTCTAGTGCGAAAAGGTATTGTATAACGTCAGCGAATAGGTGGATGCTGTCAACATTTTAATATTGCATCGTAACATTTTAACACTTAATTCCGATACTTGGCATATCTCTCAACAGCTAATCGCCAATCAGTCATCAACACCGTTTTCTATTCTTAATTCCTTACATTTATAAAAACGACTACAAGCTTTTAGCGTTCTGTCTATTTTCAACAAAAGCATTCAAAAGATTTTTGATTTTCCATTAATGACTTTAAAATTCTTTGTCTCATTCGATTTGAAAAAAGTCTAATTCAAATTGAAAAGGTGTCATTTAGTTAGAAAAAGCTTTCATTTAATTTGAAAATTCGATGATCTTTGCTAGGACAGGCACTTTGTCTTTGGTGCGGGAGCTTAGCTAAATCACCGATTTCTGGTCTGGGCTATCGTAGACGTGCTTGTAGCTTCCACGCTGCCTTTTCGCGAGGTTGTTGCCGATCATGAGCAGTGACCAAGAACTGTCACCTCCTAATCCAGGATGTGAAGCGACACCGTGACCACTTAACGGTTTTCAGCCGGGAGGGAATAAACCGGCTGTAATATAACGGCACCTCTTCGACACCGGGATGCCTCGAGGAGTAACGGTGGCCTTACCATGATATGGGGCGCTTGCGCAGCGGACCTGTTGGGAACAACTGCTGAGCTCGCCTCGTTCGAGGCAGTTGTACTAACAAAATGATGAAAAAAAAAAAACAACAACAGCGACGGAAACCATTTCCAGCGCAGTGGCAACAGCGTAAAGTGCCGACTGCGTCCGCTGCGACAGCAACATCAGTAGCATTAACAACAACAAAAACAACCATGTACAGCAGCAGAACGCCTAACCGTCGAGGAGGTGGCCCTTTCCATTGAGCACGAGGAACTGAGATTGAGCACCAGCAGGCCATCAGCGATTGGGCACGACATCGATCCGGCCGTCCCAATCAGCACGATGCGGAGAGCAGACGACAATCGAGGAGACGACGACGTTCCAAGATCGTGACCGCTACAAGAGCCACCGCTGCCACCATTAGTCAGCGCCGTTCGAAGAGGAGGACATCGGTACAGCAAAATGGCACCGCGAGGGGGGTCAAGCTCAGCACCGAAGGTATCCCAGTCGTACCTAATCAGTGTCACTGGAATCAGGCTGGCAGACACAAGGCAAAAGGCATCGAAGGTGCAAACCTCTCGCAATATTCCCGCCGGGTCCACTGGGCGCCCTTTACGACTACCGCAGAGCTGACCCCGGCGGATGGAGTATTAAGTGGAGCAGGATAATACACCGAAAGTGGTCCGGGTTATGGATTAAGTCAGGAAGGAAACCGAAATAGAAAACCTCGAGCGTGATGAACGCAAGCGCAACGGCGACAAGGCCGCAACCGCCGACAAGCAACCGAGGGGATAGCTCAAGAGATTACCTGCGCAAGCAGAAAGACAGAGAAGCGGGGAACAGTGCAGTGCCAATTGGGGGAGAAACAGGAACCCACATGTACAAAATCAGATACCACAACAATGACATCGAAGCGAGGCAGAGGCCAGAGCCATCCCTGGCAAATGGCAGTGGGAGAATCTACCCCTTCCGGCGCCGTGGCCGAGGAGCTTGGGCAATCTTGCGCGCCATGGACAGCCACAGGAGAGCAGCAGATTAGCTACTCCTAAGACCTTGTATTCATTCGGGTGGCGATATAAGACGCGGTTATGAACGAGATTCTCAACAAGTGGAGGTATCTGCTGGCATTTTGCAATCTGTACTTCCGGTCGGGCATGCTCGTTATTACCATTGACTTAATAAAATTAAATGACATATCGAACTCATGTGACTTATGGTTCTGAAAGGAATTCTAGTAGAATAAAGTGCAAGTTTAAAATAGGTACAAATTACCGTTATTTTTTTTTTGTATTTTTTGTGTTCCATTTGCTTCCATGTAACGAAAAACCCGTAACATCTACGACAAAAAAAAAATATAAAAAATTAATGTTAATTTTTAGCCATTTGAATCTTTCACTTTGTTGAATTAAAATTCAATGGGCTACAAAACTGCATAATTAAAACCTTTATAGGAAATCGAATTAAAAAGCTAGACTTTTACAAAATTGTTCATTTTATTCTGAATATTACACAAAATTTTAAACTTGGATTTACATGGTTTTTGCTAAAGAATAAATTTATAAAAAAAAATTACCAAAATTAAATTATAAAAAAATCATATGTACAAACTTGTCAACATGTGATGCAGCTATAATTTTTTCGGCCAATGTATATAATTTTCAGAATTATTGCTGCTGCTGCTTCTGATATATAAAGTAATTTTTAAAGTGTTGGTAAATAATTATTTAGTTAGCACATAAACTTATACAGCTATTTGCGCAGCCAATTGCATTTTTAATGATCTGCAGGTGAGAGGCGCTCACACTTTTGGATGCATATTCATAAAGCGAGTGGACACAAATAGTACTAGGGTAAATAAGCAAACTAAGTGGACTGCATAACATTTGTTTGGAAGCGATAAAAATTTGTAAATTTTTAATTTTTTGTGCATTTGTGTTACAAGTGCTTGCATACAAATATGTATAAGACTATTCTATGTAAAGTAAAGCTAATAAGAATGTTCAAATTTACTCAATATTGTATGTACGCAGTACAAATCTAGCAGTTCAAAAGCTTTGTTTATCTTATACACATATAATAATGAAATTTTTTAGAAACGAATTCAAAATAGTCCTTTGAACGGGAAACTGTGGTCAACACGAACTCATTTTTATGCTAAGTGTGACTGTTGCAGTTTTCAAAGTATTTAACATCACAGCAGGTGGCAAACACTATCTAAAAGCAAAAAAAAAATAACCGAATGTACACACAACTAAATTCGATCACTGGACGACCACCACCACCGCTGCGGCCACTAAAAAAAAAAGCTAGCAACAGCAACAAAGGCGTGATCTGTAAAATCACTATTTGATCAAATATTGCTGCTGTGCAGTTGCCTGACTGACTGCTCGCTGTTTGCTGTTACAATTCATTCCCTGTAGGTTGTTGATGCTTTGGCAATGATAATGCTCTCGTCGTGCCTACACTTTGCATATAAACGGGCGCACTAATGGACACCAAAGGTGACAGCAAGTGTCTGAACTAAATTGAAAGCAAACAGAGCGAGTTTGGCAGAAAACTACGCTGGCCCTCAGGGTGAACTATTGTAAAAATTATAAAAACAAAGCAAGAAAAAAAAACTGAAAAAAGCAAGTGTTAAAGAGTAAAATGCAATGGCTATTTCGTGAAGTTTTTCCCCATTATTTATATATTTTTTTGCCACTTTTTGTCGCCTAACCGTGACAATTTTTCCATCAACTTGGCAACCGAAATAAAGCAGGTTTATCACAACAATGTTGCCCAATTCAATACATCTGGTCTCCTTCAACTGCAACTTCCTGCGATGTCCCTAAATATAAAGGAGACTGACATTAAATGACTACAAGCCAAAACAGTTGTTGCGGCAGGTGTGTTTGGCGCAAAATAAACTTATTGTTGAGGCAGTAGCGAGTTGCACTAGAAAATAAAAGGAAGCTGTTGAAGTTGCATGAGGTGTTGTTGCAGCTTTTGTCCAGCAAGCTAATAGCATTTGTAAATGGTGGAAGTGCTGTTGTCACTTTGTTGCCATTAGGTGTATGCCCTCTTAATTTTTTCTTTTGTTTCACCCATATTTCTATAGTTTCTGAGTATTTCTCTGTTTTTGCTTCCTGTATTTGGTTCTCTTCGCACCACTTTAATGCACCTCTGTGGGGTTAATGACGTTGAAAATTGCCAAAACGTGCTCGCTTCTCGCCACTGGACGCTCAGTCGAGTCGTGTCGATGTGCATGATTGTATGATAAATTTAGTGTGAAAAGGATGGTGTTTGAAAAATTCTAAATAAAACGGGTAGAATTAATGGAAAAATACTTTAATAGTTCATTATAAAAAGTATATTTTATTTTTTAAATATGACAAAATTTGTTGCTTAAATTCAAGTATGAGTACCGAATGAACTTCAACTTAGTGTAAAGAAAATTCGATAATATAACACCTCTTTCCGCCAGCAGTGTAAAACAGCTTCTTATTCAACTTTGGTGTTTTTTAGTTTTTCTGAATACAGTGCAGTGGAGTATAGTCGTTCTTCTGAGTACGAAGTTACATTTGCACAACTGTTCTCAATCGCGCCTCGGAGGCTCTGTGCAACGTAAGCAAACTATTTAAGAAATTCGGTAGCCAACCTATACACAGCCTTGGATCAATGCAGAAAGAGAGGCAGCTTTGTTGAAATCGCTCCGACTTGTTCGATTGAAGGGCTTACTAAAGCAGCGTCAGTTCGCCGGTTCACTGATCCAAAAGCAAAATGCTTTTTTCAACCAATACACCGGGTCTCTGTATCTATACGGAAAAGAGGAAAGAGGAAAGATGTCCATTCCAAGCAAAAAATGAGTTGAAGAAAGAGGTGAGATGTCGGCAGGTTGAAATATGTCTCAAAAATATTTTCAAAAATAAGGCAGTAGTGAAATGATTCTAAAACAGGGGTTAGTTCTTGCATATATGGATATCGGATAAAAGGCGGCCACAGTTGAGGGATGGAAGGAGCACTTGTCGACGCGACACCGGTGGTTTGTAGCCATAAAGCTGCGTAAAAACCACCCAACAATTGGAGTATAAAGTATATCACCTGAGCTCTCCAAATCCGGCGCCGAAGCGCTGGTTGTTGCATCTGTTAAGCGCATTTTTTTTAAGAATACATTCCCAAAACCGTGAATAATAGCGTACTCTGCTCAACGCCTAAGAAGGCTACTACTGCTTGTTTCTCTTATTACATCTGGAGAAGGATCCTTTGCATTGGGTATAAGGCTGAGTCCTTCATAAGAGAACATTTCGTAAAATTGTAGCTTGTTTGAAGTAAGATTGACCTCTTCATGTCATGCGCTAACATCCCAGTAAAAAGATAATTCGATTTAGAAACCATTGATGGACGACAGTAGCAAAGCCGCTCACGATTACAGTGGGGGTACCAAATGAAATAGGACCTCACAAATAGTTAATTTGCGTATTGTTTTTCGGACCCGGCTCACGCCAAAAAACGATTGTAGTTTAAAAAAAGAAGAAGATTACCTAGCCAAAGTCCTCAACCTGTCACTGGCCACGCAACGTATGGAAATTAGGGAGAACGGACCCACTTCTTAAGCCGGAGAAGCCTGTCAACAAAGAGGAGTCTTATCACCCGAAGGGTTCACTTCACATAACACCTGATCTCATCGAAGCCTACTGTACAGCACCACTACCACACCTATCGCCATAAACACTCAAAAAACCGCGCAATCTCACCTGCAAGAGAACACTTTCAGTAGCGTTGGATCTGTCTATGGCGTTTGGCACCGAAGGCATACAAGCCTCCTCTCTCACACAGAGACTTAGATGGTGGTCAGCGAATTATCTATGGGTCTGTACCCATCCGTAATCTTCAGAGACAAGAAGCCAAGTTGTCTCTCTCTCCGCTTCTGTTAAATATCTACAATTCGAAGCTTCCTCCCCTAAGGGTGTCTCCATCATTTTATACGCTGACGATTGCTCGATATTGGCGCCCGGCAATGGAATTGATGCACTGTGCTCAAAAGTAAATAGTTACCTCGCCGTAGTTTTTCGCTCCTTCACTGTAAGAAGTCTAACCCTCGCCCCTACGAAATCCTTAGCAACAATTTTCAGTGCGCGGACGAAAGAGGACAGGCTACAGCTGAGTATTCGAGTCGACGGAGTACTAATTTCGACAGTGGGCAATTCGGTGGCCTGCGATAGCTTGCTCTCTTTTTTTTTAACTACAGAGCCACAAAAAAGTCCGAAAATCGCTCGCCGGCATCACTTTAGCCAAAGACAATAGAAACTTTATTGGAAATATGCAAGTCAACTCCGAATAGCTACTGTATACCTTTTGATGTCGCCAGAACATCCCGTACATAGCGAATCCGAATTCTCCGAATAAGGGAACAATTGTTAGTAATTAAGTAGATTGCTGCAAATGCGTGCACTCGAACAACGACAACTACTGAACCCGGCTCTCTGTAGACAGGCCATAAATGGCGTTCACCGGCAGACTGTCGCCAACTTCCCTAACTTTCATGCTGTGATTCATCGGCGTACAATCGCCACCCATCTCGGAAGAAGAGCTTCAATTGCCAAGAGAGACCCGACGTACTCTGGTTCAGTCGCGGTCTGAATATTGTAGTATGTTAGCCTCCTATTTATCCAGATGTACCCAATGTATGTCCGGCATTTAGATGTTCCCCATGTGGCACCAACCACCTCGTCCCATGGCCACTCAACCCAACTCAGGAAGTACCCCTCTTCCTCTGTTTGGACCTAGTCGAAGTCGCACATTTCTTGGGAGTACTGTTAGTTGAGCTTGATGACAACGATTGAGGGATTATCCGATTCTGGCAGGGCTAAATAGCCGCCACAATACAACAACAACTACAAACAAAAAAAAGTCGTACAGTTTGACTTTTAATAAAAAAATAAGGAATTCTGACTACCAGAAGTTGCAATTAAAATGTGTAAATGTAAAATACGTAATCTTACTAAGAACACATAAAAGGAATCCGATTAGAATATAACTGGTTATTTTTTAAACCGAGCTCTTTATCACCTAAATGCTTAAGTCTTCATTTATTATTTCTAGTCGATGAAAATGCAAAATGCAACGATTTGTGCACTATGTTCATTACTGAATGCAGAAATCGTCAGAAAAAAAATATAAAATTCAATATTGTACACAAATACAACGAACCATAAGACGTGAGCAATGAACCTAACGAATGCACAACTAAGCTAAAATTAATAAAAAATTGCAAAATGAAAAAGTACTAAGTCAAAGCGGATATTTCCAGGCAGCAGTTAAAAGTAATTATTAGTTTGTTATTAAGCTGCTCATCGCTTATTGGTCAGTTATTAAATGGCGCCTTCAGGGCAAACTGAGATGGCGTCGCTGGTGTGACACACTTGCTTTATTGCGAATTTATCATTTTTTTCGTTTTATCATATTTTTCACTATTAAAGCACATCACAAGCGCACAGACATAAAAAGTAGCACGTGTTCTGGTTGTAATTTAAGCTTTTAAGCTTTTTTGTTCTGATGTTGTCATTATAATTGTTGCCAAGTTTGCAAGCGCGCTGTGCGATTTAAATATACTCGCATATGACTACAATTGACGATTGCTAGCAGGGATGGAAAATTGAACTATGAAATTGTACATAATTTGCGAAAACAAATTGTACCGAAAAGCCGACTAATGTACCTAAAAAGTAAATAGAGTGATAGAGTAAATAGGGACGCGACATTTAGCAAGGTTTGCCCACTTTTCTTCTATTTATTTAAAAGTTTTTAGGTTTTATAAAAGTGCATTTTTTTATCTAACAAAAATCATACAAACTCATATTTAATATATTACGTAAATATTATAAAAATTCTCCAAAATTGCTTCAATAATAATAATAATAATAAGATTTTCAGTTTTTTTTGAGAATGAAATATTATGTCCCAATAAAGTAAATAAAGTGCAAGTTGCTGAAAAATCGTGTAGATTTTTGATAATTTTATCTCTGACTGTATTGGCTATAAAAAAAATCGAGAAGCGGAGTTGAGCACAAGACTCAATCGTTGGTTCCTGCTGTGATTCGGTACATAAAAACTGCAGCAATTTGGCGCAATCAGCCGCAGTTACGTTTCGTCGACCACCCTTCCGTATCTTTCCACAAAAGAGACAAGCTATTTGACATTAAAAAATGCCAATAAAAAATAAGAAAAGAATGTACTTTCAAATAAAAAAAAGGCTGAAAAAAGTACAATTTTACCAACTTTTCCAGCACTGCTTGCTAGATAGTTGAATGAGGAAGTGAGAGGGAAAGAGAGGGAAATATGTATGTGTCAGCGCAAATAAGTAATAAAAAAAATAGCGAACACTTAACGTGAGTGGGTACTCGGCCCATGGACAGACAAGCCGTGAGTATAAACGGAGTTATATGCTCGTAGCTAAGCAAAAACCTTAGAAAAATCACTTTAACACACTGCGACTCAACTGTTACTGCCAATGTAGTGGTAGTGTTTTTCTAATTTGCAATTGTCGTGCAATATTATTATTATTTTTTTTTTTTGGTTTTTTTCGGTGTTCACTTGCTATTTCTTTGTTAGTACGCTGTTTATTGCTTTTGGTTTTTACTTGACTTTTTTTACTCATTTATTTCTTTATGAATAATTTTTGCACATTCCACGTTGACCATGCGGCGTGTTGTCTGCGTACGTGTTGCATTAGTGGCTCTCACCATTGATATTACAATACCTTCTTATGTTTACTTTGTTTATTTATTTGCAGTGCAAATGAAAGAAAAATATGGCGGTAGCTTTGTTTTGGTCTGTGGGTGGTCTAACGCAGCGTTAGCTTTGATTACCAGTAGCTTGCGTACTAATTGTGGGTATGTACATATATTAGGGTGCCACTTTATTAGGGGATTTTTTTTTCTTGGGAAACCTAATGGTGGCAGCATCTTAGTTTGACTAGGAATCATCGGAACTGCGAACATTAGAATAATCAAATTCGTGGTAGATAGCACGTTTGTCAATTTGCGCCGAGTCTAAATTGCATCGGCGATTGCCTCTCAAGGACCGTCCATTGCTCTTGGTTCACGAAAGTGTTTAGTCATGGATAGAACGTTATAAATTCTTAGAAGGCTTATCTTGTCGTAAACCGTAGAATCTCTGCTATTTAGGCAATCTACACTCAGTTTCCAAACTTCGGACAACTATCCCAAAAAAAAAAATCGCTTAACAGCTGGTACATGCGCCCTACAGCTTATCTCCGCTTTGCTTAAAAAGCACGGCCGTTTCTAGGATATTTGTTGGTTTTGAACCGCATTAATGCTTTTCTCTTTCATCTAGGATGTTGGTTTCTCCTGGTTTTTCTTCGTAAAACGCCCCAACTGTTTCGCTTTTCAAAAGCATCGAACAGTACTCCCTTCATAGTTGAAGTGTACACTGTACATCTGTTACGCCATCTCCAACCTCATCGGTGCAAGAACTTGCCCCAGTCTTGAAAACAGTTGACTGCTGTCTTATTTTGTTCTAGAATTTTTTTTGCGCATTCCTGGCCGCGAACAACGCAATTAAAATATCTTCCACAATATGGCTGTCAGATGAAAGAGATCGAAGATGGTTATAGTTCGAAAATATTTGAAAAAAGGTTGCCACCTGAAGTTTCGAATTTAATTAAATTATACACTAGTTCAAAAATATTCTAACAAGGGTTGCCACCTGTTTGAAGAGTTGAATTAAATTAAATAAAACACAAGTTATAGTAAAGATTAAAACATGTTTGTCTAACAAAAGTGTGCTAAGAACTTTTTAGTTTGAATATTTAGAATATTTTTAGGTGTTCGAAGAGGGTTGCCACCTATTTAAAAAGAAAGTTCGAATTATTTAAAAAGTTTAATGAATAAATTAAAAATGGCTACCAGTCGAAATGGTATTTAGAAGGCTTCATTTTTAAGCTACTAGTAGGATGGTTGCCACCTGTTTGAAGGTCAAATTTTTATGAAATGAAAAATCGACACCATGCGAGACCTTCTCTTCACCCAGCAACAGCTTGAAGGATTTAGATGAAATTTGGCACACAGAGCGTATATGACTCTGCCTGATATTTTAGGTATTTTTTGAGTTTTGAAGACGGTTGCCACCTGTTTATAACGTTAGATCAAAAGTAATTAATAAATTAATAGAAATACGTATGTATCAAAATATGCATGTCAAACGAAAGAGGTTTGAGAAGGTTTTTGTTTGAATATATTTCGAACAGGGTTGCCATATGTTTGCAAATTCGAATTTCAATAAATTTAGGAGAGGTAAAAAATTGCTGGTTGAAAAAAAATGTACTAATTTAAAAATATTTTCGATGCAATTTGATTCAGTTTCACGCAAAAATCAATTTTCGCAATTTTCACATTTTTTTTCATATTTTTCTATTGGGTGCAATTTCCTTACCAATGATTTTGTCAGTTTTCTATAGGATAAATAATGGAGAGGCAAAGCTTTGTTTTTATCCGACATAAAAGGCGTTTTTCATCCTTCCTCATCTCAAGGTGCTTGTTTAGAAATAATGTTTGAGTTTTTCTTGATTTGCTATAAGTATAGTTATTTACTCCAATTAAGTTAAGTTAGTAACTTTTTTTAATCCTCTTTCATTTCCTTTGTTTTCCTATTAACCTTGGAGATCAGCTTTCATGATTTGCTGACAGCTCATAAGCCACACTTGAAGATTTATGGATTTATTTTTTATTTTTGTTTTTGATATCAGAAAAAATACAATAAATATCTTCATTAAAACAGTAGTGGGAGCAACACTAGCAGCAAGAATTTACCAAAAAAGTGCACAAAAAGACCAAAATAAACAAAAAGAAACAGTGCGCAATTGCATTGCAACATTGCAATGACATCAATTTCCAATCAACAGCATCATCATTCACATCATCGACCTCATCAACACTTCTTCACGAACCAATTCCATTAAAAAGTCTCACGATTTTCTTGTCTTTTGTACCTGAGCAACAGCAGCAGCAGCCAAAGTCATTGCTTGTTGGCAATTGTTGCCGGTGCAGCCTTAGGCATTTTTTGCACTGCACAGCCAAACAAACAATCAACCATGTACTGTGTAGCTCATATTTAAACTCATTTTTTTCAACTTCACTATTTTTGCTAATTTTTTTTTTGAGATTGCTAAGTTTTTTGTCGCGTTTCTTTTTTAATTTTTGTTTTTGCTCATATTTTCTCTTCATGCTCTGCTCACTAGCACAATCGCTGCCAATTTATTTCACTTTACTAAAATGCCCACTGAACGTTCAGTGTTCGCCAGAAGGCCAACGAAAAACACTCGCAACAACAAAGCTTTGCTAACTGTACTAAATGCAATCTAACAGGGTTAAAAAAAAAATAACAGAAATATTTCAAAAGTGTAACATTGTAAAGCCTGGGAATTTTCATCCTTCAGCGTGTTAATAGTAGTAGCTGTTGCTGCTACGAGTAGCTTTGTTGCTGTTCGCCTATTTCCCTTAGCTTGCTTGGCTGCCGTAGCTGTTGCATCTGCTTAGCAATAATAATTCAAATGATTGTCAATTTAAAGTTGGCAGCCATGCAACTAGCAATTTCAAGCAAGCAAACTGAATCTGTGAAAACATTGACTGGCTAAACGAAAAACTGCCAATCAGTCAGTGAGTCGGTTTATTCTGATACCTTTGTGTTGTTGTTGTTAAAAAAACTGCTTGAGATGACCAGCATGTTCACTGTTAGCTAAATGTAAAAATTTCATAAAATAGGAGTTCTTAAAGCGCAAATCCAGTATATTTACTCGCATGGAATTAGTCTCTGGCTGATGGCAATTAACCGGGTAATATTGTAAATAAACAGACTAACAGTGCAACTTTGGCAACTGTCTCTCAACTCTCCCAAAGCTTTTTGTTAGACGATTGTAAAGTCTGGCAACTATCTTGAAAGCTCTTTTCTGTACGAGGAGGTCTTTGATTCATTCTGTTTGTCTTTTGGCAACAAGTTTTCTCCAAATTAAAATTAAGTAAAAAAATATGATATATTCTTCTTTTTAAATCAATGAAAACTAAAAATTAAAGAAAATTAAATTTAAAGGAGAAAAATCTCAAATCAACAAAAAAATAAAGTTGATAAAATAAGTTTCTAAAAATTTTATCATATCCTCTAGTAAAATATGCTTCTTCTTAAAACAATAAAATCTGAAAAAATTTAATTTCATTAAATTTCAAAAATAAACAAATTTAATTAAAAAAGGCACAGATAAACAAATTTTCTAAAACCAATTTAGAAATAGAGAAAACAAAATAATTTCATAAAAATTAAATAATATTACGAAAAATATTTTACCTTTTAAAATGATATAATCTGAAACTGAAAAGAAAATAAAAAAAAATAAAAAATAAATTCCTAAAAGTATATTAAATCAAAACGAAACATTTTTCTTTTTAAAACAATAAACTCTAAAAACAGAAGAAAATTAAATTAGAAAAGTATGTCTATATGTATATTGAAAAAGAAAAAATACAAGTTTCTAAACATTAAATTAAATTAAAAAATATGTATATATTTTTCTTTTCAAATTAATAAAATCTTAAAACTAAAACAAGTAAGAAAGTCTAAGTTCGGGCGGAGCCGAACATTAAATACCCGGCGCAAGTATTAAATATATGTTTTTTCACCCTTCCGAAACCTTCCGCTAGATGGTAAGCCGAGGTGTATCAATTTTGAGTAAATTAGCGTCCTTCAATTTCGAAATATTGAAGTTTCAAGCATTTCTTAAATTTACCGTTATATGAGAAGCGGCCGTTATTTTAGTCCGATTTCAATAATTTTCAACGTTTTGCTTATATGTGGCAAGCAGAATAACCACACCGAGTTTGGTACAAATTGGTAGAACGGTTACCGATATACATATATGTGATCATAAGTGGGCGGTGCCACGCCCATTTTCCAAAATTTTACCATAAACGTATTTCTTGGTAAAGAATTGTTGCAAGCATCAATTTTGAATAAATTAGCTTCAATATTTACTGATTTATCGAAGATTTTGTATTTCTCTAAATTACCGTTATATGGGATGTGGGCGTGGTTATTGTCCGATTTTAAAAAGTTTCGGCCATTTGGTATGCTGTACCAGGGCCAACAACTGTGCCAAGTTTGGAAGAAATTGGTGCAGCGGTTACGAAGATATACACATGTAACCATAAGTGGGCGTGGCTACGCCCATTTTCCAAAAATTTATAATATTCTTATTTTTCGTCGAAAAATTATTGTAAATATCAATTTTGAGCGAATAATCTCCAGTAGTTACTAAAATATCGTAGTTTTCGTATTTCTGAAAATTACCGTTATATGGGAAGTAGGCGTGGTTATTGAGCGATTTTAAAAATTTTCGGCCATTTAGTATGTTGTGCGAAGGCCAACAACTGTGCCAAGTTTGGAAGAAATTGGTGCAGCGGTTACCAAGATATACGCATATAACCATAAGTGGGCGTGGCTACGCCCATTTTCCAAAAATTTGTAATATTCTTATTTTTCGTCTAAAACTTATTATAAATATCAATTTTGAGTGAATTATCTTTAGTAGTTACTAAAATATCGCAGTTTTCGTATTTCTGGAAATTACCGT
>NW_023458559.1:36348594-36351778 GCF_013731165.1 Rhagoletis pomonella
GCATTTTGCATAAATAGCAGTAACAATGCAGGCAACACCAACAGCTATGAAGGAAAATATTAACTTTTTTTTACATTCGCAAAGAGTGTTCTTCCGTTCGTTTTGTGCCCGTTTGACGTGCCACACGTCCGTGCGCAGCTCAACCGTTTGACATTTGATCGATTTCTGTTCACAATGTGCAAGCTGAGCAGATCATGGCATACACCGACTGCTGACCGACGGTCATCACCATACAATGGCAATGCAATGCAAAAGAGGTGTGAAATAAGCGGTGCATGCGGCTGACAGCCGTGACACCAAGTTCGCTGCCATCAATGTGAACTGCCACTCAATGAGTCGGCAAACAGCCTCCAGTCATTGCTCACTGCACAATGAGCCATGATCTGTGAGCTGTATGCTAGCCGCGCCATAATGTCTGATAAAGCATATGCTGGACCAAGTCAAGATGCTTGGTTGACTGGCAGACCATGCAAAAATACATACACACTCATATAAAAGCTAATAATCTACCTGACTTTTTTTCTTTGCTTTTGGTTCTTTCTTTCCCATTGTTGGCCAAGTCATGAGAAAAATTTTTCGTAAGATGAAATGCAGAAATCACTTAACACTGCTGCGAAAGAAGGCTGCTAAAAATAATTTCCCTATGCGATATTGAACGGATTTGCTGAAAATAATTTCTTCTTATTTGGCACTAAAGTCGTTTACCGGTTTGACCTGAGACCAAAAACTTCGCTAATTAACTATCTCCTTCGCGAAGTTCTTCATGTGCAGATAGATTATTTTGCACTTCGTGCAAATTTCGTAGGCTTTAGTGTTTTTCTGTCACACACAGGTGCCTAGTCGAAGTATGCTTTCTACCATACGCATGACATTTTCCAGCCAGCACAATTTTTTGTTGTTGTTTTAGCGGCTTACTTAGTCCTACTGCAATGGCGGTAGTCTCAGAAAACGCAAAGCCTCAATAAGGTCGCATCAAAGGAATTGCGTTTAAGGGGCAACTGAAGTGATGGCTATTATCGTGCGGGCTTTCTTCACAAGATGGACATTTGTTTGATAAGTCGTGGTCGATTTCGCCCAGGTAAGAGAGCAACCTGCTCCCATATCCTGATCCTAACTACACGAGAGTGACAAGGTTCTCACAAGGCGGTTAAAACTCTTCATCCGTCACCGATTGGTAAATGAGTTCTGACTTTGGTGTTTACGGAACAAGATCTTGACAATGCGCTTACAGTCTTGAGAGCATATTTGCTTCGCTGTTCAGATGATGTTCACGGGACGTTAGAAGTATTCGGCTGTCTGCAACTTTGTTCACTCCATGATGCTGGCGATAATAATGACGCAGCAAAGTAACAAGTAATTTTTAAGCAAAAAATAAAACCGACTTCAATTCTCATATAAAATAAATATATATATATATATATATACTAGCTTATACCCGCGGGTTTTACCCCGCGCTTTTATTCAAATAGGAAAAATAATTTAATGATGTTAGATTTTATTTCTGTACCCAATTCGTTATAGCTCGTTATTTTTTAAGCGAGTTAAGGTATTTAGGCCATTTAAAACTATGAAATTATAAAATCTCGTCTGCGCGCTAGGCACACGAAATATATCAATCCCTGTAAGTTTACCTTAAAATGGTTCCAGGTATACGACGCGTGAACGTGTCGTTCTTGGAGGTGCCACGGCGGGTTCTAATATTTCCAACTCAAATTTAGTAACCTGTCCTTGATAAAATACTACTTCTCATTACTCAAGAGAGCTTTAGATTATAAGGCCATACCCGGCTCTCCCTTTTCCATTTAATGAAATTTATTCTGTCAGTACGGCACTTATAAAATAAATATTCATAACAAATTTAAAATATTTCGAGAGATTTTCTATCCTTCCAGAGATATGTATTATGCAATTTTGCATTTTGCATACATAACTCCATACCAAGTTCCAGTATTCTTCCACAAACACTTCCAGGGATATGTGCCAAGAAAAAGTCAATTTGTGTAGGAAGTGCCACGCCCCTTTTTCTTATAACCCTTCTTATAATCTTCTTCCATGAATTTAGAATTGATTTTACATACCCCAGTACCAAGTCCCAGTACTCTACCATGAACACCTCTAGAGATAAGTATAAAACAGTAAATTTGTACGGCAGGAACCATGTCCCCTTTTCGAATAACGCAAATTCTTCTCTATGAGTATGGAATTAATTTTGTATTCACATCTCGGTGCCAAGTTCCAGTCCTCTGCAATAAACACCTCCAGAGATATGCAGCATAGAAAAATCAATTTGCATGGGAGTTGCCACACCACCGTTTCCAATAACTCTCATTTTTCTCCATGAGTATGGTATTAGTTTCACATACCTACATGCATACATATGTATTTCCATACCAAGCTTGAGTGCTTTACCCCAAACATTTGAAGAGATATGCAATATGAAACTTTCAGTCAGTATGGGAGGTGCTACGCCTCTTTTCCTAAAACGTCCATTTTTCTCCGTGAATATGAACATGATTTCACACAGTGTTGGCAAACTGTTAATCTGATTAACGATTAAAAATTAACGATTAAAATGTTAATCGCGTTTGACGATTAAAGTTAATTAGTCGTAATCAACTGTACGATTAATGATAACATAACCCTATTAAGCTGGAATTTCAGGGTACTATTTTATATATATAAGGAAAATTTGAAAGTTAGGGGGCGGGGGGGGGAGGCTCGAGCACCCCCTGCCCCGACCTGGCTACGACCATGTTGGTATATATCTTAATGAAAATGCACACCAAATTGCTTAGATTGATGAGGAAACCCGACTTAGCCAAACCGGATTAACTTGCTTTGTGTGCCCAGTGAAATTCCAGCATAACTTAATTAATCGCCAAACCTACTTGATCAAATTAAGAGTTAATGATTAAAAATTAATTTTTTAATCGACGTTACGATGAACTGTTTAGTCGGATTAAAATTAATCATGATTAACTGTAATCAGGTTGAATTTAATCGAATTAACTAACTAATTAAAACATCAATCGATTAATGCCAACATTGATTTCACATACATATCACTATACCAAGTTTCAGTTCTCTCCCACAAATACTTCCCGAGATATGTATGTAATATGAAAATTCCAATTTGTACCAAATTTCATCCTGATCGGAAAACCGGTTAAAGAAGTAGCCTATT
>NW_023458559.1:36351788-36408910 GCF_013731165.1 Rhagoletis pomonella
TCATTTTCAAACAGGTGGAAATTCTTAAAAAAGTAGCATATTTTCCATTCTAGGTCATAAGCTATCTGTGTGCAAACTTTCATGCAAATCAGTTCAGTCATTTCCACGTATTAATTTAATTAAACTTTCCTAATACGTGATAACTCTTAAAATAGTAGCCTGTTTTCCAACATAGGTCATAAGCTATCTCTGTGCGAAATGTCATGCAAATCTGTTCAGTCGTTTCCGCGTATTAATTTAATTAAAACTTTTTTAACAGGTGGCAACTCTTCCAAAAAATTAGCCTGTTTTCCAACATAGGTCATAAGCTATCTGCTTGCAAAATTTGATGCAAATCCGTTCAGACTTTTCCGCGTATTAATTTAATTATACTTTTTTAGCAGGTGGTAACTCTTAAAAAAGTAGCCCATTTTTCAACCTAGCTCATAAGCTATCTGTGTGAAAACTTCCATGCAAATCAGTTCACTCATTTCCGCGTATTAATTAAATTAAACATTTCTAACAGGTGGCATCTCTTAAAAAAAGTAGCCTACTTTCTAACCTAGGTCATAAGCTATCTGTGTGCAAAATTTCATGCAAATCCGTTAAGTCGTTTCCGCGTATTAATTTAATTAAACTTTTTTAACAGGTGGCAACTCTTCCTAAAAATTAGCATATTTTCCACTGCAGGTCATAAGCTATCTGGTTGCAAAATTTCATGCAAATTCATTCAGTCGTTTCCGCGTATTAATTTAATGAAACTTTTTTAACAGGTGGCAACTCTTAAGAAAAGTAGCCTATTTTCCAATCTAGGTTATAAGCTATCAGCGTACAAAAGTTCATGCAAATCCGATCAGTAGTTTCCGCGTGATGATTTCCCAAACATCCAAACATACAAACTTTCACATTTATAAAATTTATAAGATAAGATATACATATATATTTCATAATCCAGTGATCGGATCTATTATGGAACCACCTATGTGATACTATCTTTCCGATGCAAAAAGAGTTATCTAAATCGGTTGACGTGGTCCAAAGTTATGCGGTAACATACATAAAAAAATATATATATTTCGACGAACTGATAACCTCCTTTTTTTTGAAAGTCAGTTAAAAAGCCGGCGAGCGATTAAGCTGCGTCTGAGTTTGAGAGTGCTAAGCAGTAAAGCCAGCTGTCAAAAGTTAGTTAGCGCTCCATAGAAGTAAATGTCTAACCGGCTTGGCAGCGTCTGTTCATAAGTAGGTGCGGCTGCAAGCGGGTGTGTCTGTCTTGGAGCAAGCGGCTCGGTGTATAAACTTGTATTTGGTGGCGAAACTACCCCCGACCCAGCAATGGGTTGTGCGCTGGGTTTTGGACCCGCCACGTAAAAACCCGTTCCAGTGAAGAAGCGAAACAATGCCTCGGATGAGGCCCCCCTCTACTTATTATGACGACCACAGCAAATATTTAAAGGACTACGATTTGAGTGCATGCACCTGGAATGTCCGGACCCTTAATGGGGAAGGTGCAGAGGCTGTTTGATGTCCTCGTAGGAACAAAAGCTGACATCACCGCCATCCCAGATATGCGTTGGACGGGGCAAGGCAAGCAATACCTGGGGCCTTGCGACGTATACTACAGCCGCCATGCAAAGGAGCGCACATTCGGTGTTGTGCCAGGGTGGGCAAGGAAGGGATCTTTGGAACCACCGTCGGAAAATTCAGCCTCCACGTCGAAACGTCCGACAACGGACTGAGGCTGATTGATTTCACCGAAACACGGTCGTATGCAGTACTAAATAAGTTCAAGCATAAAAAGATTCATCAAACTACGTGGCTGTATCCGGATCGAAAAACGAGAAACCAAATCGACCATGTTGTGATAGATGGAAGGCATGATTCCAGTGTTTTAGACGTACGCACCCTCCGAGGCCCAAACATCGATTCGGACTACTATATTGTCGCAGCCAAGATACGTACTCGCCTCTGTGCAGCAAAAAATATACGCCCAAATATGCAAGGAAAGCTTAACGTCGAAAAGCTGCAATTACGACAGACAGCCAATGCATTCGCTACTCCTTTCTCACACCTGCTCTCAGAGACTTATTTGCCGCAATAAGAAGAGAGAGGCCGAAATAGGTGAGTGCGAAGAGCTTGAAATGCTGGTCCCGAAAATTTTACCAGAGAGCTAGGCGACTTACGGAAGGTTTCAAGACCAGGGCGTACTCCTGTATGAACAACAATGGTGACCTAGTAACTGATGTTCAGAACGTACTTAAATTATGGAGGGAACACTTTTCCAAGCAACTGAGTGGTAGCAGCACGAAAAGTTGTGGAAAAAAAGAACCCGAGCCTCCAGTCGATGATGACGGAGTCGATGTCCCTCCACCTGACTATAACGAGGTGCGAATAGCGATTACGCGGCTGAAAAACAAGAAAGCTGCTGGAGCTGACAGCCTGCCAGCTGAGCTATTCAAGTACGGTGGTGAGTAGTTGATAAAGTGCATGCATCAACTCTTATGCAGAATATGTTCAGATGAACGCATGCCCGACGACTGGAATTAAAGTGTGCTCTGCCCAATCCACAATAAAGGCGACCCCGCCATTCGCGCCAACTACCGCGGGATCAGCCTTCTAAGCATAGGTTACAAGGTCTTATCTAGCGTATTGTGTGAAAGACTGAAGCCTACCGTTAATGAACTGATTGGGCCTTATCAGTGTGGCTTTAGGCCTGGAAAACCCACCATAGATAGGCGCCCACGTCACTGTTGAGATTTATAATTTCGAGAAAGTAGAGAATTTCGTTTACTTGGGAACTAGCATTAACACCGATAATAATGTCAGCATGGAAATCCAACGCAGAGTCAGTCTTGCCAACAAGTGCTACTTTGGACTAAGTAGGCAATTCGGGAGTAGAGTTCGCTCTCGACACACGAAAACCACACTCTATAAGTCACTCGTCATGCCCGTGCTGGTATATGGCGCAGAAGCATGGACAACGACAATATCCGATGAGGCGGCTCTTGGAGTATTCGAGAGGAAGATTTTGCGGAAGATTTACGGGCCTTTACGCATTGGCGACGGTGAGTACAGCAGACGATGAAACGATGAGCTGTATGAGCTTTACTACGACATGGACATAGTGCAGCGAATTAAAACACAGCGACTCCGCTGGCTTGGTCATGTCATTCCAATAGACACCGACGCTCCAGTTCTGAAATTATTCAATTCGGAACCCGCTGGTGGTAGCAGAGGAATAGGAAGGCACCCACTGAGATGGAAAGGCCAGGTGGAGAGAGACTTGGCTTCACTTGGCATTTCCAATTGGGGCCAGTTGGCACAGAAATTAAATGACTGGCGTGCTTTGTTGAACTCGGCCAAAATCGCTTAGGCGGTTACAGCGCCAAATAGAAAGAAGCTTATAGAGAAATCGTTATTATATGAGATATAGAAGACTGCCTTTGTTTTTTTTTCAGATAGAAATAAAATAAAAGTTGGGATATGACACAACCCTGTGGCACCACTGATTTATTCGAATTCGTAATTTAGATATTTGATTTTGAAAAACCAAAAATTATCGGTTTTGTTCCGAAGGGAGAAAAAGTCTGAATATCTTCTAATAGGATGATATAGCTTACCGCATCAAAAGCACTAAGTTATGATAGTATTATGTACATTAAGAACCCATTTTTACGCTTAACCCATCTCAAATGGTACGATAGGTATGGGTGTTTTAAAACCTCAAATGTCTTGAGTACTGGATTAAATGGGAATAATGGGGTAGTAACTTATAGGGTGTTTTCCATGCTTTCAGAAGCGCGACTAAGTTATTAAACTTTCGCTTTTTAGTACGACGAGAGTATTTATACATATCGTCGTTTAAAGTACAAAACCGCGTATCGTCATTCCACAAAACCGCGTAACTGGTATTGACTGCCAAAAATTGGACTTGCTCACACAAGCTCTTGGCTCAATCCATATCCATTCGTCCTGAAATATATCCAGAAATGCGATTGCTTTATAAAAAGACAACCATTTTGAAATATGAGTGTTATTACGCTTTAGAAAATAATTTCTACAGCTTCACATACGCCGTTTTGAATTTTGCTGATACGCGGTTTTGCATCTCAAACGACGATATGTATACTAACAAACTGATGATTTTGGTGAGGTGCCCTGCGACCTTTTTGTCCCAAATCTGTCAGCATCACAAAAGGCTTTGATGCTGATTTGAGGTATATACAATTTTCGGCTACAGTATAGCCTTCGCATTTCTTCGAGTTTGAGAAAATCATGAACTCTTCATTTCGGCATTGTATTTCAAGATTTCGTAGCTAACATTCCCCAGAGATCCAGTAACATAACTTCACATGCTCCTCCCACATAATTTACTTTTGTTGTATTTTTAGGTGGGTCCGTATCAATATATGTGAAAGTCGAGTTTCTCATCTCATCTTTGTTCAATATAGTGCATATTTTTTGTCATATAAAATGATGGCGGCTCCTGTGGCTGAGTGGGTAAAAGTGCGTGCTACCACTCCGTACGACCTGAGTCCAAGTAACATCTTCAATTATAAAACTTTTTTTTTTAGCAGCGGTCGCCCTTCGGCTGATATTGGCCAATATATTCTGCGTTAAAAGAGCGTCTTATAGGACCATTTACCATTCGGAGGTGGCGTAAAATTGTTGGTACCTCGATTTTTGTTATAAAATCAAGACACACACCACAAATTGAAGGATAAGCTCGGCCAAACACTTAAAAAGTATAAGTGGCAAAATATTACTATTTTTATAAAATGAGGGGAGTTATGAGAGTTTTGTAAAATGTTATTTTTGTTTGTTGAGAGAGAAATCTGCCTTTAAATTGTACACACAAACTACAGTAGCACCTGTTGGCAAGAGATATTCTTCGCTTGCTTTCCCGGCTGACAGTATTACAATTGATGCTGGATGCAAAAAATACAAACATGTTAACAACTAAAAGCTAAAACTGCCGATTTTTTTGTCCCAGTATACGAAGACTGGAAGCCCAGCTCCTTCTGTTTAGCTTGCAAAGACTGCGACAGTTTTCACTTCTATATATATACACATATGTACATTCATCGATCGATGCCCTAGGTGGCGCTTAAGACACTTCTTGACATTCCACATATGAAAAAGATATTAGGTACACTCTACAGGAAAGAGCATTAAGACTACGGGCATCTAATGGGCTGCGAATGACTGCTAATGGTCATGCTTTTATTTTGGACAGTGTTTGGGTTAAAAAAGTGGCTTAGGATATCACGTGCATATCGAATTTAGCTACAACTTGAAAATTCACTTCAAAACAAAAAAAATAAATAGTGGGAATAAGGTACCGAAACAACGATAAGATTCCAATGTGATCATCGCTACTGGATCTGTTGTCTGCTCTGACTAACTCTCATTGAGAAAAGCTTACAAATTCCAGCGTAGTGCAGCCTCTTTAAGACTGAGGTCTATGCAATTGAATGGGCATTAAAGTGGTAGGCAAATGAACCTATTTCTCGCCAAACTCGCCCTTGTTGTGCTCAGTCGGGCTGCGTTTTAGATTCTAAGGTTGGCAATTTTAACTTCTTTTTTGGGAAACTACTATAATCAAGCGACTAGTAAATTCATACTACATCTGCGATAAGAAGCGCACAAAAATCTCAGCACTGATATGTGCACTCCTCAATTGTCACAGTGCCTATCTCCCATTTCTTTATTGAATAAATCTTTTCTTGTAAATAAAATCAAACTGGTCCTTTCCTCGCACTGAGTTCTTCTCCTGCACAATAGTAACCGAGTGAACTCTTGACAAGAAAAACTCATGTAACCTAACCAAACCAAATCTTACGCAACTTTTCAGGCAACTTAGATTGACATAAATATTCCCTACACACCAAAGACATTTTTTCACAAAAAATTACTGAAAGGTATTTATCATACCACAAATAATTTTATTAAACTAAAAACTTCTACCAAGGAAAGCGGTTAGAGACAATCAACCAACGAATTACAACCACGACAATGACATTGGAAAAGAGTTCATAAGTCAAAACGGCGACAAAAACAAAGGAATTAAATAGAATAAATGATTGAAGTACAAACCTAAATATGTGCATATGAATATCCACCATTATAAATATACTCAACAAGTCAATAGGTTAACAATGTATGCAGATATGCAGCAATTCAATTGCGATTCATAGCAAAAATTACCATACACAAGTGCATGCGCGAAGACAGTGAAGATGCCAGTGACTACGGAGACACCTTGCTAGCCGTGAAAACGCGTCAGCAAAAAAATTTGAATTCCAAGAAGCAGTAAATAAAAGAAGAAAACGTGAAGAATTCACTATTGAAAAAAGTGAATATCAAATCAGTGGCAACAAACGAATCGAGTGCCACAGAAAAAATTATCATTACATTAGAAATGCAAAAACTTTTCGAAGAGAGAGCAGCAGCAGTGAAAAAAAATTTTAAGAAATTCCTTGCGCTGCAGATTTGGTAGGCGCATGGTTTACGAACAGGCGTGCTACTAACTGCGTTGCAGGCAGTGATGTCGCAGCTTCTTCTTCCCCCCAACACATATTTAACTGCACAAAATTCTCTTTCGATTCTCAAGCATTTCTGCCGCTTACTGACTTATTATTTTGTTGACCTAAACTTTATAAGCAGCAGGCGCTGTTTTTTTCCTCTACTTTCTTTTGCTTTCTGCAGCTTTTTCTCGGCATTTCTTCTGTCCGGCGGCAATATTGGGTGCAGCTTCGGTTATCAAAAAAACTTACCAGAAAAAAACGAAATTTAAAAATAGTTAATATTCAACGCAAAAACTGGATTTTCTCTGCTTTTATTTACCGCAACATCATTTTCGTTGGTCACAGCGGGTTATTACACCAATTGTTGTTGCGCTGCAAGTGTCGTCTGCCGCGGCACTGCGCCGATATTGCTAAAGTGAACTCGCATTTACCTCCCTAAAAGCTTTGCCTTCCTCTTAGTTTCTTCCATTGGTCTTGTGTTTCCTTATTATTTTTTATTAACCGTGAACCGTGAAGTCGCGACCAAAACGACCTGCCTGCCACCTACTCAAAACCCAAGGCAGCGGCGTGATGTTGTTTCCCTACATAGAGACAAAGAAGTGAGAAAGCAGCAGCAATAACAAAAGCAACAACAACTGTTCAATATTGAAGCCAAACAAGTCAGCAGCAGCAGCAGCACCAGCAGGAGCAGGAACATCAGCAGCAGCATAAAAATTTTCACAGGCGTGCTTACAACAACAAAGTAGCGATTACCATGCCAAGAAGTCTGCTGCGCCAAGCAAAAGGAAAACAAAACAAAAAAATAAAAACCCAAAATGCATTGTTAGCCCGGCAAGCCGAAAAGCGAAGAAAAAAACATGTAAACAACGGCAATGAAGAAGCTGTAGTCGGCGCGCCTGTAATATTGGCGCATCCACTATGTGGCAACAACATTTTTCAATGTGAAGTTTAACTTAAACGGTCACACAATATGTAGAGGCGCTTTTGTTGTTTTCATTGGAGTTTTATTTTATTTTTTTTTTTACTTTTGCATTTTTTTACTCAATTCTTATTATTCGATTTCTGCCCAGGCATTTTTTACAACCAGACAGTCGGTTTAGCTAGTATGAAAAGCCTGTGAACATGTTTGACCTACTGAAAGCCGCAGGGAAATTATGCCATTTGCCACATCTACTTAGTAGGCGAACAAGAAAAATTGGCGTGCACAGCAAACAAAAAAAAAATAACACCAAATGCGAAAAACCTTAAACATTCAGGATAGAGAAAGAAAATGTAATTGCAAATAGATTTTTTTAGCAAAAGAAATATTCCCCCATTGAAGGTATGCGACATGCGCATGAACTGGCAAAGAAATTTTTGTACGCAAATGGTTATTAGGGAAGCAGGACATCTGGTTGAGTTTCAATACAAAATGTTTACTTACCATTTCTTCTTAGCCGCTTACCTTCACAAAGAGCTTTGTTGGGAGTGGATGTACTATTAAAAGTTTTTAAAAATTAAATTAGAGCCAAGGTTTGGCTTTTAAATAATGGTGATTCAGATAGCTAAAATTTATAAATATTTTCTTATGTAACACTTGCTTTTGCACGCAGCTTGTGATTTCAAATGCAACAAAAATAAAACTAAATTATATCATCCAAAATAATTTTTGTTTAATTTCTTATTATCTCAGGGTTACAGAACTTGGTCAATGTATTGAATTTCAACTAAATTGGATATTTATTTATTTAAAAAAAAAACACTTAAATTTCGTAGCTAGTCCTTATATATTATATATACTTTTTTAGTTACTTTTATAGGTGACAAATCTTTTAAGAATTGCGCAACACTTTTGGTTTCATATCAATATCTCTCGTTGGCCACCCATTTTGTAACACCTCATTTAACTTTTTAATAAACTTGAATTTAAAGTTTTAAGCAAAGGAAATTCTCTTAAAAGTTTTGGTGTAAAAAAGCTGTTTTAAATCACGTTAGTTTGGCATCTATATTTTGAAATTTTGTCGAAATTATAATCAAAACATTAATTTAGCAATTTAAGCAGGTGGTAACCCTCTTTAAAAATATAATATATATTAATCCAAGTCGTAAGCAATGTCCATGCCAGATTTACTGACAACTGACTCGAAAATATTTCCATTAAATGCCAACTAAATTTATTTTAAACTTCTAAACCGGTGGCAATGCTCGTAAAAAATATTTTCGAAAGAGATACAGCTTTCTTACAACCTTTCTCCTCTAATAACCGTTTTAAAAGATTTTATCTAACTTGTTCTTTAAATTTATTTTAATTATTTAAAGAGATGGCAACCTTCTCCAAAAATATTTTCGCAAAAAAGCATTTTATACAACTCTCTCGTTGGACACTAATATCAAAATATTTCATTTAACAAAATTGATTTTCAATTTCTAAACAGGTGGCAGCCCCCTCTAAAAATATGTTTGCAGTAAAACTTTCTGAAATTTGTCTCGTTGAACTCCACTTCAGTTTTGGATGTATGTTTGCGTGTTAAAATTAATGAGGCACAAATTTGGATTACAAAAAATAAACGTGGCAACCCTCAATGAAAATATTTCTGGGCTAAAGTTCTAAAAAACTTAAAACTTAACATCATTAGAACCGTTTCCGAGAAACCTATATATGCATATAAGGATTAATGGCTTAAAGTAATAGGATACGAAAGAGAGAACAAGAGTTCTACCTTTAGCACACGTCGCCAAATAATTTTTTAAACTATACTGGTTGTCGTTCGTTCACACAATTTGCCGCAGTAATAAAGGTAGCACACATCTGTATAGACCCAAACAAAAGACTTAAGGCACAAACCCAAGGAAAACATTCGCCTGCCGCAGTATATTCTCACATTTTCAACCACAATTAAAAATGTCCAGAAGTAAGAACAGAAGTAACAATAAAATTTATGTCAGTGAAATGACTCCGCCATGGGCACAAACAAAATCTAATCTATTTGGACAAGTTGCGACCATATACTTATATGTGTGATGTTGTGTAGAAGATAGAATTTTTATGAGTTCCAGAAACATTTGCTGTCAGCAAGTGGTTTTACATGGATAGAAAACGTAAAATACAACATAAGCGCCTAACTATTTTTTAACTTTTTCTTTTCTCTTTTGTTCTACCAATGCTACCGCAAATTGCTATTACTTATATGCAAAACATTTAATTTTTATGAGCATTTAAATGGCAATATGTACGTATGCATATTCAACGTAAATAAATAAGCAGCGTAGCGAATATAACCTTCACATGAGATCTCACATAGAGGATTATTTAGTACTCGCATTTAGTGTTAACAAGAAGGTGGAGGAGGCCTAGTCGTAAAACTGATTCGTAATGCACTTTCTAGCCAATTTTAAAAATATCCTGGTACTTTGGTCAAGAATTTCATACAGTGAAGAAATAACAACGAGCCATGGTAGCTGATTTGCCATCTTATAAAGCAGTGACACAGGAGTTATTTTGTTGTATCTTTGGAGTTACTAGTGATGACATGAATGCTGTTAAGTTTTCCCCCTGTGTCCGTCTAAACTTGAGTGCATTAAATGGCGTGAGAGAATGTTCTGTTAGTACCCCAAACAGTAGTATCTTGTAATACACAATTGGAAGCGCTAGAAAATAGTAGGAGACTTTGCACTCTAAGAACGAAGCATTACCTTATTTAAATTTTTTTCGTATCGAAAAATATTGCGTTCTCAATGCTTTTTGTTCGCAAATACTAAGAAAAGGGCAGTGAAAAGGCAACATTAAAAAAATAAAAAAACGACATTAGTTATCCTGTAAGATGCTAACGCTTTCCATTGCTATATCTAATTAAGATAGAGGTAAGTGCCTGCCGTGTATTCAATGGAAAGTATACCACGCTTGTGGCTGGCATACCAGCTCGTGCATTCAGACAAAATCGGTCAATTTTATTCGTGAATTTTCGAACACAAAGCGAGTTTTTCAAGTTTCAAGAGTTTTTAGTGCGTTAATGGCTGCCTGGCTGTCGAAAGTTTGAAACTTTGATTTGCATAGGTTTTGGTTAAAAGTTACCTATATTTTTATAAAACAAATAACTAAAATTAAATTGAAAAAAAAAACAATATATTAAAACTTCTCAAAATGTGGTGCGGCTATAATTTTTTCGATCACTATATGTATTTGGCTCTTTTTAAAAACCTGACCAGATGAACGACATAGTATAATGTGCCGGTCAGTTGACCGCTTGAGCCAAGGTTCCACTCCCTCCTGGAGTTTAAATAATCCAACATATTTTTAAAATTATTTTTAAGTTATAGTTTTATTACCCAGCTGGAGTGGAGAGCGGAATGCAATCATTACTTTCTTGTAAAAAGTGGAATCGTAAGCTTCTGAATTTAGTTATTTTGGGCATTAAAAACCTCATATTTTTGCAAAATCAAAACACATTACTAGCTTTATATGTACTTATTTGCTTTTTTGTGGCATACATAAACATTAATTAAAAATCTAAATATACCTGAATGTTCGGTAAGGTCCCTAAGGAACCACATCGCAGCCTAGGCTAGATGTTGTTGTCTATTTCCATCATAGCTCAAAGCCCAGTGACTTGTAAAAACTGCAGAAAGTCTTATGCTTTTGGTAAGAGGACCCTTTCATCTCTGCTTAGCCATGTTTAGCCAGTGCTGAGGAATCTGCACCTAAAAACCCTCTAGTAGCAATTGTCGCAGAGACAAGAGCCAATAGACTGTCCAAAAAAAAAACGATATTTTTCCTCCATTGATTTGTGCACAAGAATATTCGACTATATTAAAAAAGTGCCACTCCCACATAGCAAGTGATTTATGAGCCACCGGTAAAAATAAAAGTTAATCCTTCCTTAAAGAATACTTGAAGTTGCAATGATGGAAGTTTTTATCAAATATAAAGTCTGATTTGCTAAAAATATTTAACTGGATTGTTGGAAGAGTACAGCGTGCGCCCAAGTTAAATTTAGGTTTATGCAACGCAATCGACCTTTGCATACTGCTTGACTTTGTACAGCAAAAGTGACTTTCCACCAGAGCCAATGAGCCATATGCAATAATCGGGCAGGTCATAAACTCTAATTTAATGTAGTAACCCAATGGGCAGTTAGCACCGTATGCACTTGTAACTCGATGTTCCGTATAAAGTTAATTGTAATAATGTAATTATTTCAAGCGCGGCGTGCTTTATTCAACTCAACTAGGCCGAAATAACCTAAGCGAATTCAGCGCCAATCAAGAAGAAAATGCATGGATTGAGTTTATAAAGTTCGTTTTAGTTACAACTATTTTTGATTGTTATTCTACGCACAGAAAATTGCTTAAATTACTGAAATTTAACATTTAGTTTTTTGCTGTTTTCAGATGAACCAGCTGTGCAAAGTGTGCGGTGAGCCTGCGGCTGGATTTCATTTTGGCGCATTCACATGTGAAGGTTGCAAGGTAAGAATATTCTAATTGAATAACTTGTGTCAATAAAATCTACATTATAAATACATACCACTGACTATGTGTTTAGAGACTAGACACACTAGAACATTCTGATTCCTTTTCAAAAGACACAGTTTACATCAGACATAAGCTAGTGGTCCCCCTAACAATATGTTAAAAGAAGGAACTTGGCTCAATTTTTTCAGCATAAGCATACTAACCTCGTCGAGTACAATGGGTTTGAAAGCTTATACCACTGAAGGGTCCAAAAACTCATGCATTGCTTCAGATCAAGCAAGGCTTAAGCACCGAATTAAATGCACAAAGGTCGTAGAGTTGACGAAAGTTTAATCACACCAGAGGTTAAATTATGGGTTTTTAGAACCTCCAATCCGGGATAAAATGGTCAGCTGGGGGTTGTTGACACTAACACGGGTTACGGTTGCATTTACGGAGCTGTGCTCCAAGTTACGAGGTAGCCACTTCCCCAATCACTAGCGGTGGGCAGCCCAGAGAGTGTGATTTCAGTGTGCCAGTATGCAGCTGTACAGCCCTGGCATATCTCTAAGCTTGAGTATCAGGAACTTTCAAACCGTGTAGTATATTATCTGCGAATCTAAGGTCAGATAAATTCTTAAGGTGGCTCCATAGGTTGTATATCTATTGCACCTAACTGAAGTAAATATTCGCATAGGATTTGACATATAAAGCGAAAGTAGATTTATGGTCCGGAGCCAGTCGAATCAAAAGAGTACAATCGAAACAAGATTAGGTCGCTGAATCAACAGGCCTTGGTCGCGTAAGACTCTAATTATTCCGGTACGTGAAACCGGTTTACTAGGGACGGGAGTGTTTCATGTGAAAAAAATAGTAGCTTGATAAAGGTTATTCTGCATTTTTCAAGAAAAAAATTATCACTTTCACAATAAACGCGCAGAAGCCTCTTTACTTTATTTGCTAATTGTTTTTCGCTAACCTCTAGAATACACACATAAATATGTACATTCATGTGCATACAAATGATATCACCGTTCAACACTGCATTGAAATTAAACTAATAGTTTAAAGCGCTTTACAATGACTGACCGCAACAATTTCTACAAATTCATCTAATAGACGCTTCATATCGATTTGATTGACCACATTTTGCACGCACAAGTGCAATCAAAACAATCAGTTGAAAAAAAGCAAAGAAGCGAAATCTATAATAATCATCAGAGCAAGTCAGCTATAAATAGAGCAAAGCTATTAAGCCGATTCAGTGCAAAATGGCTTAAAAACAGTGATATGTATGTATGAGTAGTTGCACAATTCAATTGCTTTTCATATTCACCTTATTGCCACTCTACATGCAAGCTTGCGTATATGAGCAAATGATTTTATGCGGCGTTTGGAAGCTCCTGCGATGAGTCGAGCAAATAAACTAACAGTTGGTATTGCCCGCTCTGCATTCATTATGATTTTAATATGTATTTAATTTCTTTCAAAGATGGATGGGTTTCTTTTGTAAATAACAAAATTTATTTTTTTTTTAGAAAAACATATTTTTGCCTTTTCTATTCTTGGCAATTTTGTTATTTATTGATCTATCTGAGGTTAACCCTTTCGGAATCATAAACCATAAGAAGGGGGAAACAAAATAAAATTTCAAAAAACATGGCCCAAATAAACAAAAAGTGGAAATAAAAAAAAAGAAAAACCAATTCCAATATATAAAAATAAATTTTCCGGGAACGACTAAGAGTTCCTGAAGATGACCTCAGATTGAGGTCAAAATATCGATATTAAAAATTAAAGAACTAAAACCTGTGTTTTATGTATTATCTGGGCCTCGAGCTTATAAAATAAAAATTACGTCAGTCTAAATATTTAGGCCGATAAACAAAAACAATTAATTTTTCCTACAAAAAAATATATTTCAGTTCTCAAACTACTTTTTCTGAAATTTTATAAAAATAGTTAAACAAAAATTTGGCAATTTTATAATATTTATCTCCAAAAAAACATTGTTTCTTCAAAAAAATATTGTTTGGTAATTTTGGTAACTTTGGTGATTTAATTACCTCTGCTAAAATATTCTTTTTTTTTCCCTACCAAGTACCTAAAAAACTAATTGAAACGAAAAAAAAATCTCCAAGAAGAAAAATTTTCTCAAAAATAGACTTCTTTTTTAAGAATACATTAACATTTTTATTTTACCAAAAAATAGATTATTTTTACCCAACAAATTATTCCCTTCAAATAACTATTATGATACTTTTTTAATCTTTTGTAATGTTTGTCAAGTTATAACTTTTTTCTTTTTCTTAAAATTTTTGTCAATTCTAAATAAATATAAAAATATTATTTTATCTCAAAATTAATTTATCTTTTCCCAAAAAATACTGAAAGAATGTTTTGCAAAAAAATATGTTTTAATCAAATGCACTTTTTTTAATTTTTGTGAGCATCGATTTTCTCCAGAAATCATAGTTTTCGAATGTATGGTAAGTTTTTGTATCCTAAAAATAACTTTTATGCGCTGGGTTTGGGACCCATCACGTAAAAATCCCCTTCCAATGACAAAATTCGATAATCCTTGTATATGACCCTTCTTTTTTGGAAACGATTTCGACAAACATTTAAAGGACTATAATTCGGATGCATACGCCTACCCAGCTGGTAGACTAATGCTGTCCTCGAAAATAGTAAAGCAGGACAAATCAAATCAGACGTATTACCTTTTGATGCCTTCTAGAGCTGCCCAATAAAGGAGCGACAAATTGGTGTCGGATTTGTCGTAAAGCAGAGGCTTCGTTGCTAAGTACCTACTGTCGTTTACCCCCATTAAAGATCGCCGCGACACAATCCGCATCAAAGCGAAATTCAGTGTGGACAAGGAAGGTTTATTTTGTCCCATCCCAAAAAAACATCCGATGACGTACTAAGGCTGATCGACTTTGCCGTCGCCCAATGCATGGTATTGTGTAGCCCAAGGCTCTAGTCTAAGGACACCCATCAAGCTGCATGTATGTCTCCAGGTGAAAGCATGTCAATCACAATACAGAAGGCACATTTCCAGTATTCTCAACTGAGATCACTATTTTTTTTCAGCGAAAATTCGCAGAGGTCTCTGTACAGGAGCAAATGTGCAACATAAGGAAAGTTTCATATGAAAAGCTACAATAACAGCACGAAGAAATCATATTTTCCCTCGTTTTTAATACCAGCTCACTAGGTATTGCCGCCGGAAGGGTCGGATGTAACGCGACTATTTTTCTTAATAAAAAGGGATGGGAACAATCACACCGCCCTAGTAGCTAATGTTCATAATGAAACCAGCGGAGGGGATGACCCCGAACATACAGTCGATGACGACGGAATCGATGCGCCACCGTCCGACCATGCATATATGTATATATTTTTATGCAGCATAGAACTAAAAAAAAATACATAAACGTAATATTCTTATATATTTTCCTTTAGAACAAAATATGCTTCTTACTCAGTACCTTCCGAAGCTGCTAGCTTTGAGTTTGCTGTTTTCAACTAGTATCAGCTGGCGTTAGGAAGGAAATGAAAAAACTCTACTACTGAGTCAAAACCTAACAACAAAAATCGTACTTAAATATCTTAGAATCATTAAATTATAAATAAAGATTTGACTTCATTTGTTACAATTCATGCTTCAATAAAATAAAAATAAAATATGAGCGGGGTGATCATTCATATGGCTTTACGCCACATATTTGGTTCCGCATACATAACTCATAATTGATGCATTGCACCGTACAAAATTAATGATGATACGTGAATAATGCACAGCAGTGAGATTAAATTAATTGGATTAACAATAAACCACTATGAAAACAAAAAAGCAATAACTAATTCTATCATTTAAAAACCAATGGAAATTAGTGTGGCAAAGTTGATTAAGTGTACCAAAAATGATGGTCATTAATGCGCGTAAAAAAATCAAGCGGTAATTTGTAGGCATGAATTTAAGAAAAAAATACCATACATCAAATGTTACACTAAATTAAGCAGGAAATCATATGGAGTAAGTGTAGTTAATGTACATACATTCATAGGTAAGCTAAGCGCCAGCAAGTTTGTGTCTTGAGTCTTTCGTCATGCGGCATATGGGTATGGTATTTGCAGTGAGTCAGTATGTATGTATGTGCATGCTGATAGCATATTAATAACACTTTAATGATACGGATGCATATACGAACAGCATTGAGCTTGATTTGTTTATGCAATTGATAATTATAGTCCACTGTGAAGGAGTTCGTAGTTAAACAAAAGTGTTAGGCTCCAAAATTGCAGGTGATACGGAGATTTATAAATTGGGTGGCGGAATGGAATTTTTGAAAAATTTTGTTATTAGTTGTGGTACGACAACAATAGAGGCGAGGCAGGGAAAATTAAATTGAATGCTAATTCCACAAAACTAAAAAGAAAGTTATAAAAATTTCAATATGCGTTATTTGGCGGCATTTATCTATGTATAGTGCAAATTCAGCTGAATGAAAAGCTCTTCTATGTACTTTTACGTGATCATTTATTGAATGAAGTCGCATTTCTCATTTAAGTATCAAAAAATAAATCAAGTGAATTGTCATCCATATATTTTTTCCTTTCTTTATATGAGAAAGATATCCTTCTGGAGTTATAATAATATTGTAGTCGTGCTACTAAAGACCGGCCAAGTGTATGGCTTTCATACGCAAGTCTTGCTGTTTTCCATGAAATAAGGTAATCGGAAATAAATGGAGAAGCCGCAATATTGCCCTCATCGTCTTCTACCCATTTATACTACCTAAAGGAAGCTGAAAAGCATCGCCTTCCTTATGAAGGAATCCAGTAAGCTTGTCTATGCTGCAAAGCGAAGTTGTTAATGGCCTGCCTACAAGCCTTTACAAAGTTTAAAGGTGCTATTATAAGAGCCCAAATATAACAATTTCTGCATAAAAAGCCAATCAGAGGATAAGTCTAAAAAACGCCGCTTCAAAGATGTTTATCAGAACGCAGATGGCAACTGGACATCATCTCGCAATGAACTGCAAGGGGTAAATCTTAGTGCACACTTTGCGGAGTATAATGAGGTACCTGAAAATAATATTAATCTCTATCTGCCCGAGGCATCTGAAGAAATTTTAGATGACAAAAAGGTAGATTACCTCATAAGGCCTCTCTAACCTTACAAACCCCCAGGAATGAAAGAAATTTTCTCTGCCCTGGTATTTAGCATTCTGTGCCCATTTCTGCTATTCATCTATATAAAGGGCCTTTCTGAGAATAAATTGCATGCCAAAAGGACTGACCATAGCGAAAGTTGTATTAATTCCAAAGAGAAAAAGTACTCTTATGCAAATCGAAATGACTTTCAACCCATTAGCCTTACCCCTTTTCTTTCTCTGATAGAAAAATTACTCGATATACATATCCGGCAAAAAATTTAAAAAATTGTCTAACTGTCAGCTTGTCTGTGAGAAGCCAAGAAAAAACTTTTCATCAGATTGTAGCAACTTTTGAGCAGGCATTAGCCCTTAGAGAGCTCGCACTGGGCGTTTCCTTAGACTTTGAAGGTACCCTAAATAACGTTATATTAGAGGCGGACGTTATTTTTTTAATTTGCGTGGGCTGGAACCCGACCCACCCACGGAATGTTCTTTCACACATCAATCGCCTATGCCACCTAGCACAAACCATCTTGAAATTTCGGTCTAAGATTTATTTCCTCGCAGGGGATCAAGTAGCTTGGCAGTCATTCTGGACAGAAATGTAACCTGCCGACGCAATATTTAGGAGCACTTTGGAAGTCAAAATTTGCCATATAAACCTGCAAATCAACTGTAGGGAAATGAGATGTGGAAGCCTTACATTTTTCACCGAATATACACAGTGGTTAACGTACCAGTTTGTCCTATGGTATTACAACCTGGTGACCGTACCTGGTTAGTTGGCTAGTTGCTAGAAGCAGCGCTTTTCCTTGCAAATACAGTTCCTTTTAGATGAGTATAAGTGGATAGGCGAGGCAAGTGCCGCTTTCTGTATCCTTTCGCTGTTCCTCTCAAATGCTTTGCTAGCCCTCTGGATCTCCAGCAGTTTCGCTTGGAAGATACTAGTAAAATTCGTTACTTGGAACAAAAGAGACATTTAACATCTCCTACGACGCCTCCGCACCGCAGTCCATTTGGAACCTCCGTAAGTCTGCAATAAGGATTCAGCTAACTAAAACTTCAAAGGGTGGCGTGCAGTAAAATTAAACGCATAGAATGATACGAGGTTTGGACGCCCCGGATATTCGAAAGATCTTCCTGCAAAGTTTAGGTGCCCAGACTATTCGGTATCGGTATTTTTTTCTTTTCGAAATAATCAAAACCAATAAATAAAAGAAAGTTTAATAAAATTTTAAAATGAAAATAAAGGAAAATTAGATCAAAATAAAATCAAAAATTTAAGTAGAAATTCAATCAAAAAACAATAAAATGATACTTAAAATTAAAAACAATATATTTTTATTTGTAGAACAAAATCTAAACATTAAAAAAATATTAAACTAATAAGACAAAAACAATACAAAAAATTCTGAAAATTTAATTAAATAAAAACATATATTTTTCCTTAAAAAAAATAAATTCTAAACACTCTTTTTTAAACAATAAAATCCAAAAATTAAAATAAAAACTAAAAAAGAAAAAAATTAGTTCCTTAAAATTAAATAATATTAAAAAATATTGTTCATTTTAAAAGAACAACTACTAAAAATTAAGAGAAAATTTAATTAGTAAAGAAAAAGTAAATTTGAAAGATTAAATACATAGAATATATTTATAAAAATCAAATAGAATTAAAAACTGTATAATTACCTTTTTAAAACAATGAAAGCTATAAATTAAAAAAAAAATAATAATAATTTATTGAAAAAGAAAAAATTTTAATTAAAAAAATTTAAAAAATTCCGCTGGCTGAGACTCGAACTCGGATCTCTCGAATGGCACACGAGTGCCTTGTTCACTTGACCATTGCGACTATTGGAGTATCGCGAACTAAATGATATACAAGCGCTTTCTCCCAAAATGGATTTTCACCACGTGAATGAGAGAGATTGAGATTACGATAAAGATTGAGATTGAGATTAAGATTAAGATTAAGATTAAGAATAATAAGATTAAGACTAAGATTAAGATTACGATAAGACTAAGATTAGGATTAATATTAGGATCAGGATTAAAATTGAGATTAAGGCCCGAACTCACAGTGCGCAGCTATACCATTGTTAACTTAGACATTAACAAGAGTATAACTATGTATATATATTCGCATTCGTAGAGTTAAATATGCAAACTCATATGGCCTCAAACTATGCGAAACCTAGCCACCTAAGTGGATTCGCTTCAAATTGTGATACACAAGTTCATGTTGTCACACAAAATGAAAGGATTTAAAGTTTTGAGCCGATTTCGTGCGTCATATACATATGCTATGCTATGTGCTGCCACATTGAAAAATAAAGGTTTGGTTTTGTCGCTATTATCCGAAACTGTCTTGTCGCTCTCTTTGTCGCGTCACTATGTTCTTTGCCTTACCGAGCACTTTCAGATGAATCTAACTCTAATCCGGCATCTTCTTGTTCTTACCCGATTACAAACAAAAGAGTTTTATGTAAATTAAACCAATAAGCGCCAATCAAAATACGACTCAATTTTAAGCTTTAAATTTTATAATTCCTTTACATGGTTATATAAACTAAATACGAATTTCAGTTTTCATATTTTTTACCAATAACTTTTTTGCTACTCTCTGTCGCCGCATTAAATTTGCCTGCTGTGCAAATGCAGCCAAATGCAATTTAGCTTGTCACCACATGGTTCTGCGTGATCCAACGCCACTTGCACATATAATCCTAAACATAGCAACTCAGCGTTCCACTATTCCTTCCTAGCTTCCTTCGCTTCCCTCGCCTCCCTCGCCACCCTCACCTACACAACCACTATTTTCTCCGATTAAATTTATTTTTCAGTTCAAATATCTCACGCACATAAAACTTATTGCAGTCACAATCAACTTTTATTGTCGCCCATTTCGTTGTCATGTTGCAATTTGTTAAATGTCACCATCACCATGCTTTGTCGGCGCACCTACTATAAAATTTATTTAATTTAATTAGTCACAAGCTGTGCTAAACGTATGCACTTCTTCTCCTATCCGCTCTTTCTCTAAACATTTTCGGTTTGGGCTTTCCTGCTCCAGCCAGCTTCACTTTAGTGCGCTTTTTATAGGGCGCCAATTCATAAAACTGCACTTGAACTCGCACAACAGCTGGACACTTGTTCCATTGGCTGATTGGCTACTTACTGCTGCGGTTTTTATGCTTACTCAATCAAGTGGCTAAACATTGATGGCAGGAAAACAACTGTATAACAATCACAAAAAAAAAACCAAGTGCATAACTATTATATATATACAAGATCGTTGGCAGTGCGTTAACTTGCATGTACCGCTGTAATGCAATACTCAAATTACCATCTGCATGCAAACTTTAGTGCGTCCCACTGCTTTTATGTGCGATTTTTAAACTGTGAAACAAACAACTCTCACTCGGGTGGTACAAGTAAATTGGATGCCTTAATAAGTGCTTAGAAAGGAAAATTGTATTTAAAGTAATAACAATAAAATCTTATATATTTCGGTTTAGTATTTATTGTTAACAATTAAAAACACTGCGTGTTAGAAAATTTTTATTGACACTTTACACATATTTCCTGTTTGGTACTTAAATTATCGTTTTATTGCTGTGCAGATCTTATGCTCAAATTCCCATAAATTACATTCAGTGTCTGATATGCATACAACTTCATTTTTTGATAACAAAAAAAAACATTTATGGGGTTGCAAATTCAGAAATTTAATTCTGGCTCAAAAAAATATATATATATATTTGTTACTAGCAAATTCCCGGCGTGCTTCGTTGCGCCTTTGAAGCCTTTTTGTGTTGTTATTCTTAGCTTATCTTATAAATTAACTTGAATTAAACAGGTGGCAATCCGCTTCAAAAATATTTTTTCAGCAGTAAACTTTCCTAACCCCTCTTTAGTTTGATACCCGTTTTGTACTATTTCATTTCATCAATATCATCTAATAAAATTCTTTAAGCAGGTAGCAAGCCTCCTCATAAATATTTTCGTCAGTGAATTCTCCTTAACCTCTTTAGTTTGATACCCATATTGCCATTTTTGATTTCTCTTCAATTTATTGAGCCAAATAAAAACGCACACCCATATTCATAGTTTAGTGGTTTATTCAAGATCAAGAATTCATAAAGATAAATATGTAAATATGTGTGTATAAGATATACAGTGTTGCTTCTTTTCGGTTTATTCGTGTTGTAAAATCAGGAGCAGGTCGTGTACCAAATACTTTCAACACAATTTAATTAAATAAAAATTTTCAAGCAGGTGACAACCTTCGGCACAAATATTTCGGCAGTCAACTTTTCTTAACCTCTTTAGTTTGCTACCCACATTTCAAGATTTGATATCTCTTATCAATTAAATTAAATACAAGTTTTGAAACAGGTGGCAACCATCCACAAATTTTTTCGGCTGTACACCTTCTTAAACTTTTTTCTTTTGTCAGCCTTATTGCAATATTTACTTTACATTAATTTACTTAAACGGAAATTCTCAAACGTGTGGCATATCGCTAACTTGTTTCTTCTATATTTTAAGTACGACCTCAAGTAATACATCGGTGAAAACTGCATTCAATTCTATGCATTAGTCCTGGAGTGATGCGCAGACAACATACAGGTAGACAGAAAGAAAAAAAAACGAAAAATTTTTGATTTTGGCTAAAGATTCATATTAATATCTCTTTAATAATTAGTTTTATTAAATGTATAGATTGTAAAAAACTGCCTGCCTTTTGTGTAAGTAGTGATAAGTAAGATGCTTTTTTATTTAGTTTTTCTTAACATGGTATTTAAGTTGGAAAGTGTCCTCCAGTTATTTTCAAATGAAAAGTATGATGCGGTCAGTTTAGGTGATTTAGTATACACCCGTAGTCAGATATGCCTCTCGCACGATCTACCGTCGTGAAGGCAGAGCTAAAGTGCGCGCCTACAATTGCGTTAAACTGGCAAATTTCTTATTTGTAACGATGAAGTTATTAATAAACCTTCAGGTGGTACTTACGCGAGTGGTGACCCCTTCCCCCCCCCCCTTACCACCCACACTTGCGTTACAACTATGTCTCAAATCTCCTCCAGAGTGGTTGTGCCACTTCAACCGTCTTTAGTTAAAGTCAAAGTCATAGCTGAACCATCCGCACCACCTAGCCGGTAAGTTTATTGTGGAGTATTTCATTCCAGCCTGTTTTCCTTTGTTATCAGTTGACAGTCGACTACTGTCTAGCAATCAACTTATCTATATGAAGTACAAGTCCACAAAGACCGCGCTGGCCTGCCTGCTAATCTTTACTAAAAGTCCTATAGTTACAAGGACTAATGTCTCGTAGTCTTTGAAGATATTGATGGAGCTTTTAACAACATAAATTCAGAGCTAATATCAAAGGCCTTGAGGCAACTGAAGGATGAATTGATGCAAAGAGCTCTTCACGATGTACCAATATGGTCTATTCGTTGTGGCCTCTTCATCAATTCGGAGAAAACGCAACTTGTTCTCTTACCAGAAGAACTAGACAATGCTCCTGACTCCGTTAGAACTAAACTGGCTACTTCTAAGCTTTTCAAATAAAGCGAAATTCTTAAGCGTCATTCTCGACAGAAACTGAGCTCTATATTCTTGCAAAGTGGCCATCAGTGAAAAACGGGGGTTGAGCCCAAGCATATGCCGCTGGATTTATTTAGCGGTGGTCAGACCGATTCTCTGTAATGAAATCCTAACACGGTGCCCTTAATCTTAATCTACTCAGCATAGTATATAGGATTAGTATGATCTGAACCCAAATTATGCTCCAAATGTCCCTTTAGATCTTTTGTCACTTGATCTATTGGGTCAGCAGACTACATATCTTGCTGCACTTGGGTTAACAGAGACAGGACAATGGAAAGCAGGACTGTAGGGTCACTATTGCATTCTGGAAAGTATATATTTTTTTCTATTGTGTTGAAACTCTTATTCCAGGCAAACACTTCTTCATGAAAATTCCAAGCAGGGTAGAATGGGTAGAAAGCTACTATATTCCACACAGTGGTTCAAGAATGAACGCAGCTTTAACCTGAGCCGCTAATTTCAACTACCGTACTACTGTTGTGTATTCCGGGCTGAGGTCTCAGCTATAATCGAGGCTATAAACGAACTTCGTACTGCTCTAAATTATAAAGAGTTTTCATATTTAGTGATAGCCAGGGAGAAAACAAAGCTGTGAGTTGCACTACAATTAAATCAAAAATTGTGCTAAACTGCCGCCGATCTCTGCAGAAGATGCTTATCCATCTAGAATAGACTAAACCTCATTTGGGTTACCGGTCATAGGAATATAGAGGTTACCTCTGTGGCAGGCGAGCTTGGGAATTTGTAAGCAAAGTTGCCTAGGAGGGATCGACAAAGGTGTCGAAGCTTATATTCTCTGAAGAGGTAAGATATACCTTACACTGCATTATACGTAAGCATCGTTACTGCAGAAGATACAAAAACTATGAGGAGGTTCTCTCTCAAACTGTGCAGCTTTATCAAGAAGTAGATTGTGCTTTCTCGGATCTCCTTTCCTTATTGGCCTTGATAATTAGAGTCTGCATAGTACTTAAATGGCGTACATTATTATAGTTTCGAACGTTTTGATTGCCAAATCATTTTTCGGTTGCATTGTAAGATTTTTTTTTTTGACTTGGTCTAATATACCCATAAGTAGGTATAAGTCTTTGGGTTCAAGTTGAACCAATTTTTTTTTGCCTATTTTCGAAAAATACCAGAAGGCTTTTTTTAGCGAAAAATCAGTGCACGTTGTAATTACAAAAACTTTGAATTAATTGAGTTACTAATATCTTCCCAAGCTGCACACCTGCATTAAACCACCATAAAATTCATTTATTTTCACAAAATATGTTTTCGTATCTAAGCTCCTAATCTTCGAAAATAATTTAGAATGCAAATGTCACTATTATGACATTTTAATAACGTCTTTTGCGGTGCTGGAAAACTAACCAAATTAAGCTACTGTATTGTTGGAAGACAACACAAACAGCCACACATGTATACAAAGTAGCACTCAAAAGCAAAACAAACAATATAAATATCTTACGAGTATAATCATTAAAAAAATGCTAAAGTCAACCAGCAGCTCGGTAGCAAACTGAAATACCCAAGCAAAGTGGTGGGTAGTGCATTAACGCCAATGGCTGTGGCACGACATGCATACCTTCGCTTATACTATGGCAATAAGAAACAATAAGAATACCGCGAAGAAGCCTCGAATAGCGAAGCTTTATACAAATAAAACGAAAAACAAGCTGAGCATCGCTAATCAGTTAAACAAAGGTGTGCTACCAAAGAGTTGCTGCTGATGAGCAATTGAGCAGTTGAACAGTTGAACAGCTGGTGTTTGGTGAAAAAGTCAAGGTCGTCAAAGAAACAAGCAAACAGCCAGCGCGCATTAATGACACAAAGCAGCTGGCTAGCAGCAACAATAATAAAAACAACTACAAGCTACTTCAATGCTCAGCACATTTTTTGTCGCTTCTCTTTCCATTTATTATTATTTTGTTCTTGTGCTAGTACAACTTTGTTATGCAGATGCCAGTATGGCAAACAAAAGCAGCATTAAAAACCTGAGCAATATCATTACCGTGACAAAAGGAAAAAACAAAAGAGTAGAAAAAACATACTTAAATGATATAACAATATGCAGAGGATGCTGTAGCTGTAGCGGTTGCTTGTAGTTGCTGTTGCGCTTCTTATTCGCCATTATTGTTATGGCATTAGAAATCATTAATTTTCATTAAACATGCAAACTTACTGCATATAAGTACAAGTGTGCGCATGGCCATGTATGTACATTAGGGTGGTCGAAAAAAGAAAGAGGAAATTTTAATGCTACTACCCCCTAGGACTGTCCTATACCGAAAAAATATACTCCTTTTTCTTTATTCTGAAAACAAAAAATATTTATTGGGGGGGGAAAACACAATTTTCCTTAGAAATGGTATAGAAATCTTGAAAATCAAAATTTTTTGATCCGAAACATTCATTTCTCTTCAGGAAACTTCTAATGATAATACACGCTTGTTTATTTAAACTTTTGTTTAATAGTAACTATTTTGTATAAATTTAATTTATATTTAATTAATAATTTTTATAATTTTTTTTGTTTAGCATTAAAAATTGTAAAATAAACAATTAGCTTTTGTTATTGGAAGTCTCTTGAGGAGAAACGTGGTTTTCCGATCGCAAAATATTCATTTTTTAGCATTTCTACGAAATTTTTTTCCGTTTAAAATACATGGAAAACTCTGAGCACTTTGAGCGACCTCTAAATTCTTTTTGATAAAAAAAAAACAAAAAACAAGGAGTTAATTTTTTTAAGAGCCAATTTTACGTTTTTTTTACCACCCTTATATACACACATAAATACCTATACTTTATGCATCAAACAATTATTCATGTGGGCGATATAAAAAAAATCATAATCAAAAAATTATGGCGGCATTAAGATGAACAAAGCCGAATTAAAGTCATAGAAGTAATACAAGTGTATATGAATTAAAATTGTTGGATCCCAAAAGCGTTTTTATTATTATTAGTTTTTTGTGATTAAAAGTAATTTTACAACAAAATGTTATTTCTGGCCATTTTTTAGAGATTCAAGCACACCTGCTGCAAGTTCAGCACACATAACTAGCAATCTGTGATTAATTTAGATGCAAAGTCATAGCCAAAGGAAGGAATTCATTGGTTTTGAGGTATTGAAATCTTCATTTAATTTATACTTTTAGATTGAATCGCATCCAATATGAGTAGCCAGGATATTAAGAACCTTGTAACAGGAAGTAGGCTGGAGGTGGGGAGTCGGGGTTCGGAGTTCGGGGAGCAGACCAACTTTTCCATATATCTTTAACAAAAATGCATAAAATTTTTAAACTTTTTAATCGACTTAAAAAAAAATAAAAAATTGGTAGCAGTTTTATAGCCCACTGGTTTTGCCTCACCCGCTTGGCTGAGTGTATGAAACTTCTGTGTGTTAAAAATAATAATCCCAACGGTTTTACGCTGCATTCCAGCCCATCCGCATGAGGGGCGTAGACCGCATGTCACACGAAACCAATTTTTCAAATTAAAAGTAATTTATTTAAATAAATATCGACATTTTTAAACACAGCTAAACACATAGGAGATATTCACATTTTCTCTTCTTAATCCTCTTCAAAATATTTATAAACCGAAACCATCTTAAATCTCTTTCCTCTGTCACCCATATTTCGAAACCTAATTCCCTTATTCCAAGTTGAACCCGCCTACATGTAGTTTAAAAATAAAGAATTTTCAAAAACATCTTGATTGATACCCATATTTATTAAGATATTAAATTATTTGAATTGAATTGAACTTTTAAATAGGTGGCAACGCTTTCACACCTTCAAATATCCTAACGGTAAAAATAAAATATTTCTTATTAATTTCTCGTGTGACACCCATATTTTAATACCTATTTCATTTAACTTGAGTATAATTAAATTAAATCCGCCTTTCAAACAGGTGGTAACCCTGCTCAAAATATCAAACTACAGCAACCTTCTTAAACCTCTTTCGACTGACACGTAAGTTATAATACATATTTCAATTACATAATTCGTTTAGTTAAAGTAGGATTTAGTTTTTTAGACAGGTGGAAACCTTCCTGTATATTGTAGTAATTCATTCAACATTATTTATTTTAATTCTAAACAGCTGACCACTCTTTTCTTGTTCTAACTTAGATTTAAACTTTCTCTTCGCCGAGATGAACACGATCGATGATAAACTTCAAGAAACGTAATTTTATATATGTGTAGGATTTAATCGAATTTAAATTTTCAAGCAGGTGGCAACATTCTTTTAAATATTTTGGAAAGTGCGCTCTCTTAAATCTTTTTCTTCCTTTGACACCCATATTGTAATATTTTTTATTCAATCAAGTTAATATAATTTGCCTTTTCAAACAGGTGGCAACCCTCTTCAAAAATTATTATTTTTTTAATGAACTGCTTTAAATTATTTGGCATTTTACAGCCGTATTGCGATGTTTTGTCAATCCTATTAATTATATTTAATTAAAGTTTTCAAACTTTTAAAATAGACACCTAAATATTTAATTATTGCAAAGAAAGGGGAGGGTACCACACCGCATGCAAGTGCTTCTGCTAAAGGTGCTTTGCTGTGGAGTCCCTTACAGCTAAAAACTCGGCACCGAGATTAGCAAAAATATGAACGATAAAATTAAGTCTGAAAATAACGCATTCAAAAAACCATGATATATTTTTATAAAAAATAAAAAATCATAAATATTAAAAAATTAAAAAATTTCTTTATATTTTCCGTGTATTATCTTATCTTGTAAGCATTGGTTAACGTCTTTAAATGGTTTACGCAACCTAAATTACCGCGTTTTGTAATATGTACAACATTTTCTGTTCCGTAATTACAATTACCATTACTCCATGCATAATTGGCTCAACCAACATTAAACGGGAATTAATTGTGCGCGCATACGTACTTTTGTATTTAAATGCATTCAACGAAACGAAAAATGCGTAAGTGTGTAATTAGTTCAACGCCAAATAAAAGCCACACTTAAAAGATCATCAGCCTTGCTGACCAAATGAACCAGAAAGAGGAATAAATTTCTTGTACTCGCACACTTTACACTAATGTACAGCATTAACTTACAAAAAATTAAGCAAAACAACTAACAACAACAATAGAAAATATCGTATGTGTAAGAGTAATGGTAGCCTATTCGCTATTTGATATTTTTATTTTATACTTTGTAATGGCATTTGTGTGCGGCTGCGTCTATATCTGCGAAAATCAACAATCTGCGTTACACTACTAAATACTACTTGCATACACCTGTGCATATACACACATATGTGTGCGTATCCAAATGTGCCCCATTTTCTTGGTTTTTGCTCACATTAACTCCATTTGAGTGAGAATTAATAGTTGGCTGGAAAGCATAAAGTTAGCTCTTGGTTCATTCATAAGTATGTACATACATGAATATGTAGACATTTATACGAAAGTATATAATTTTCAAGTCAAGCCCGTGTTGAAAGGTGTTAATTAATTCGCTATTAGCGTAAAAGCCAACAATAAAACTATTGTATCGGCTGGTTTATATTCATATACTTATTTGTAGAATAGACAAAGCCAGATTTGAAATGTTTCTGCTGCATGAAAGGCTTTAGTTCTGTTGGTATTCGTGTGAAGTTCGCAGCTTAAATCTTTTGTTAGGCTCAGCTAGCAAGCCGCTATTTTACTCGTCTTTACTTGTTCACGTGTTGAAGCGCCGTAAGTTAGATTAGAATTAGCTGTAGGTTTGTAGAAACTGGAACAAAATTCCAGCAACTGCATGCGGCACAACCTGTGACCACTGGTTCTTGTATACTTTTTCCATACAATCCTATTCTGATCTTCAAATTATTCAATTAGCTCTTTAGTTTTTAAAATATTTGGAGTTTAAAGTGTCTAAAAACGGATTTTTGGTATTTTTTAATAGTATAAAATTAAATCCGAAATATTGGCCTTCAAAGCTGAAGGATTGCTTTCCTTAGGATACGTTCACAAAGAAAGCCGAGCAACGCCAAGCGAAGCTCCAGGTATGTGGGCACATTTAAGGAGGTGGAGCGGAGCTTTCCTGAATTTCTCGGACGCATAGATGCCATATATCTTATCTTTTATAAAAAGGAGCCAAATTATTTACTTAGTATGTTTCAACAAATTTGTTGCGAAATTCGCTTTTATTTAAATATTTTGCTTCTTTATTACAGCAGCATCATAAATAAAACAAAACTTAAATAGCAAATTTAAAATCAAAAACTGCTTAGCTTTTAGCTCCAAAGATCTTCTGAAAAGGCTTTCTGTATGAAAACTTGCATATATCTACAACAATTTGATAGCTTCGGTCCGCTCCGCTCGGAATGACTCCGCTCAGTTCTGCTCAGCTTCCTGTGTGAACGCACGCTTAGATACAAGAATTCAGAGCTTGTGTCCTTTTGAATTTAATTCAATTAAATTTTGTATTCACTCTCTTTTAGGAGATCAACTTAGCTGTCAAATATTTTGAAAATTTATGAGTAAATTAATTGTATTGAAATGTTGCGCTTTTTGGTCGAACACTTCATTATTTTCAGAATACTACTTTCTATGTTAAACAGCAAAATGCAATTCAACGCAATAAAAAACAATTTTTCGTCTACCATTATTTCTCAATATTGCGGTAGATAATGAAATAAATGTTTGGCATTCAGATTTTTTCTAACATTTTGACCGGGCTTCTCCTCCAATATGTGACGTGTTACTTAATTCAATAAAACAAATGGATGGACCTACAATTTAGCGACGCCTCCCAATGATAAATGGTTTTATGACAAGCTTTTGCATGCCAGGAGTACACACGGATGTTTGTCATTGACTGCCGAAAGGAGACTGCTTTTAAAAACAAACTTTTTATATTTTTAGTGGTTTCTCCGACCAAATATCGATCCATGCTCCCGCCGAGTTGTAGTATGCACCTCTTACCTATATCAATCCTTTTTAATTTTTTTAAAACACTCCAACATTGGACAGCCACTTTCGACGAAGTGTGGCTGCATTTGAGAGATCTAATCGCTGCTTTCCCGTCAGAATGAATTATAACGGGCTGCGGAGAAGTTGCGGCGCGATTAATCCATAGGGCGGCCTCCCTTATAGCTGAAAAACTCTACTGTGATCAGGCTGCCACATTCTGAGGTTTAGTGAGATGTCTTCATATTAAATGCCGCTACCAAACTTGTTTTCAAGCTTTGACCGAACCGTAGAAATGGCAGTAGACCCTGAATCTAAAAGCTTAAACAGACGGCAACGTGGATCCGGGCCAACTCGTTAATTCGGAATTATCTCGGGAATTAACTGCAGTTGATCCGGACGAAGTCCTGGAGCTAATTCCCAAACTTAAGTCGGAAAAAGCGAATATTCGATGACAACACTGACGAAAACTTAGAGAGCGTAGAATACAGAGAAAGTACAAAACTAGCATGGTTCATCGGTAATGCAGTCACCATACTAGTTCGTTAAATTACAATTGAATAAGAACTTATTTGAATTAATACGGTGACTGCATTACCGACGACAAGGTGAATTCCCACTAGGGTGGTCCAAAAATGCACGTGAAAAAGTATAGTCGCAATTTTTATGCTCTCACCCCCTACGATTGTTCTATACCGAAAAAAATAGACCCGTATTTTTTTTTTTTTTTTAAATCAAAAAATATTTAGAGGTCGCTCAATGCACCCAAAGTTTTCCGTGTATTTTATATGGGGAAAAACAACTTTTCGTAGAAATGGTATAAAATAGTCAAAAATCAATATTTTTCTACCAGCAAACTCAGTTTATCTGCTGGAGATTCCCAATAATAATACCCAATTGTTTATTTAACCATTTTTTCAACACGTCAATAATTTACAGATCCGCCAAAAACCTACAAAAACCCCAAAAAAATGCAATGAGGCGACCAATAAAAAATCGTTAGTATTAAAAAATGGTTAAATAAATATTTGGGTATTATTACTGAAAGCCTCCTGAAGAGAACCAGGGTTTTCCTATCGAAAAATATTGGTTTTCAAGACCATTTCTACGAAAAATTTAATTTTTCCCATATAAAAATATATGGAAAACTTTTTAGTTTTTGGCGATATAGAACAATCCAAGGGGGTGAGAGCATTACAATTCTGACTTTACTGTTTTTGGACCACTCTAATATCCACGCCAAAAAATTTTGCTTTTTCTTTGTGTTCTACGCTTCCTGAGCAAACAAATACGCAAACAAAGCAGCCAACTACTTCATCCGCGGTAGCCGAGTGGTGAGGGCTGCGTACTACAAGCTTGCACGTCCCAGGTTCCATTCTCGGTTGGAGAGATTGCCAAAAAATTTTGTTTTTATTGTTACTTAATTTTTTTTTTTATATATTAAATTTTTCTTATTTTAGTTTCGTTTGTTTTATTGTATTTAACTTTTTTATTATTAGTTAAACTAAATGAATTTAATTTTACAAAAAAAGTCAAAAACAACTTTGAAATAATATAGTAGTTATAATTGAATGGATAAAAAAAATTAAATGAATATTCTACTGGCCATGGGATTCGAACCTATTACCTCGCGGCTCGTAAATCCGCATTACTGCAGTCTGTCAAGGCACAATTTTGATCAGATCAATTGCGGCGTTAATCCGGATCAAAATATTAGGTAAACCAGCTCATTCAAGATTGCTGAAATGGTGGCCGAACATAAGGTCCCTTCGTGTGTGAGCTGAATTTAATCTGTTTGTGCAGCAGGTGTCTTGATGTCTATCGCAAAGTTCGGTCGCCTATTGGTGAGCATACGCTGCTTTAGTGAGCTCCTAAACCGAGTTAGTTAAGACCATCAAAGCGCAGGAACTTGAGATTAAACTACGATAGCTAATATAAAAAATTGTATTTGACATTTAGGAAAAGCACTTATAAAAAAATTAATATAAATCGCCCTTGAAAACATTAAAAAAATTATGATTTCATATATTTACATATTTCGTACTTCTATAAGCAATAACCCAGTAGAACTTGGGAGCATCGTACGATTGCTCGGTGAGTACTCCCTTGGGAGTATACGAATACTCCCCATTGCTCCCTATGCTTCTGTGTATAAGCATGTAATTTTGTATACTCCCTTTAACATTGGATGTCCTAGGAGGGGGAGTAATCCCTTTTACCTCCTAAACAAGCAATCGGGGAGCACACACAGAATTATCATCCCACAAACCTCCTAATGGAGCAATACGGGAGTACTCCCTTAGTTACCTCCCAGAAACCTCCCAAAAAGACAACAAGGGAGTGCACATAGAAAACATCCCACATTCCTCCCTAACGAGTAGTAAGGGAGTACTCCCATAAGAGTCATCCCGGAAGGCTCCTGTACGAGTAATAAAAGAACGTCTCTATACTCCCGAATTCCTCCTCATGGAGTAATGGAAGACTACTCCCACATTGCTCCATAACGAGCATTTTACATAAGCTAAAAAGATTTTGCTTTTTACGCAATTCATTTATTTAATTTTTTAATCATATACATATATACATACTTATGCACATAAATACAAGATTTAAGCTGATTATTACAAAAACAGAAAGAAACATAAATAATTATTATTACAATATTAACTAAAATTAGAAAACGGATATCGAACAGTAATGACAAACTCAAACATTATACATACATACATATATACTTTTATACAATCCACAAGATAAGTGTGGCGAGGATGATTTCCTGGAAAAGTTATTTAACTTGTATTCACCCGGGAGTGGCCCAAACTATTCACGCCTTGAAAAACTTCCGGCTGTACCCAGTAAGTTTTCTGGGCGGGGCAAGATTGCAACGCTAGAACGTAGACGCCTTAATTGCTGGCCCCGTAATCTGAAATATATTTTGAGTTAAATAATACAATCATTTATAAGTTTAAACAAATGCTATCATACATACCAGCGGCTCTAAGGATTTGCTCTCCAATTAATTTCATTGTTTCCTGATTTAAGTTTTTCAATTAGAAATACATATGTATGTATATAAGTATGAATGTACACATCAGTTATCTGTTTTGCTTTCTTCATACATTTTCCAAAAACACAAAATTATGTTGAAGAAGGTGCGTATAGCTCTCCTATCAATTAAAAAGAATACTCCTGGATTGCTCGCTTAGGAAACATCGATTTTTGCTCCTAAGCGAGTAATAACGGAGTACAAAACCAACAAATCTCGCTTATACCTCCGAAATCATGTATCCCGGAGGATACTTTTATTGCTCACTTGGGAGATCTCCCATTATACTCCTAAGTGAGTAATACAGGAGTGCAAAACCGACTAATCTCGCTTATTGCTCCCAAATCATGCCTCAGGGAGCATTCTTTAATTGCTAGCTTAGGAGATGTCCCTATTGACTCCTAAACGAGTAATAAGGGAGTAAAAAGTCCACAAATCTCTCTTATTGATCCGAAATCAGGTCAAGGGGAGTACTCTTTTATTCCTCACTTAGGGAGATCTCCATTCAAGTTCTAGTGGGAAAAGACCATTTTCTTAGTGAACTATTTATTCATTTCTTCTACCCTTTCTTTGCTCTCGTTTCAGTCCTTCTTCGGTCGTACGTATAACAACATTTCCGCTATCGCTGGTTGCAAAAACAATGGTGATTGCGTTATCAATAAGAAAAATCGCACTGCTTGCAAAGCGTGTCGCCTGCGCAAGTGTCTGCTGGTAGGCATGTCGAAGAGCGGATCACGCTATGGCCGCCGCTCCAATTGGTTTAAAATACACTGTTTGCTGCAAGAACAACAAAGCGTACCAGGCAATGGCCCAGGCGGAGGCGGTGGCGGTGGCGGCGGCGGAAATGGAAATGGTGGCAGTGGCGGCATGGGTGACAATAATACCAGCAGAGCCAGCTTCGAACAACTTGCGCGACTGCATCAGTTACAAGCGCGACAAACATACCAAGACAAAACTAATCCCTGCATAAAATCAGCCAGCATATCACCGACAGCTTTGGCGCTCAGTGCTGCTGCAGCCGCCGCAGTCGCCGCCAACAGCCGAGGCTCACCGCAACCACCAACGCAACATGCGCTACTAAGCAGCGCGGCGAAATTTCTCAACGGCGTTGCGGACAGTGGGCGAAATCACCAGAATCATCATCAACAGCACCACCACCACCAGCAGCATGGCCTGCAACATGGCTTGCAACATCAACTTCATCAACACCACCATCACTTACCCGCTTTCAGTTATGGCAAAGCGGAAACGCGACTCAGCGACACACCCAGCGACTCGGGCGCCTCTTCCGCAGGCGATGCGGTAGATGACGCGCGCAGCAGTGTTTCAGGTCGTCAAGAGCGCAACTGCAGTTCAGCACAACATCTTGCCTCTACAGCTTATGACGAATTGGAAGCGGCTGAGGCGCGAGAGCGACGCCACCAGCAGCTGCTACAAATCTATCGCTCGCACTCAGAGCCACTGCGCAGCGCTTTTCCGCATTTCGCCTTGCCGCCACACATATCGCCACTAGGTGCACCGCCAATTACATCACTCTCCTCCGGTAGTCCGCCAGCGCATCTCATGCCAGCTGCGCTGAAGGAAGAAATCAAACGTGTCAGCGAAGCTGCTGCAGCGGCGGCGGCTGCGGCAGCAGCAGCAGCAACATCAATTGGTTGCATTGCTGCAAATACGCAAGAAGAGCCCATCGACTTGTCATTGAAGGGGCGCGAATTGGAAAAACAGTTGGCGGCAGCGGCGGCGGTGGCGGCGACGGCGCGCGAAAGCTTCGCCGAAAGCATTACGGATGGTGGAAAAAATTCACTGAAATCTACGACGCCGCCACACTCGACCGCCTCACCGTCTACACTGAGCAGCAGTGAGGCTACAGCGCTCGCGCATGCTGTGATACACAAGCCAATGCCGTTGGATCTGACGTTGGTACGCTCACAGACGCTAACGGGATGAGGGGGAGGGCATGAAGGGAGTTTATGTTTATGCTTAAATTTGGATTTTGTTTCATATTTCGACGATCTAATACAAATATATGTACATAAATACTTGTATATGTATAGGTATTTTCAGCAGCTTAGTTAATTTTTTTGTAAATATACATACATACATACATATATATATCCAGTTGGCCAAGTCACACCTGAGAATTCCCTTGTGCCATAGTAAATAGCCCTAGTGAATTAAATATGGAAAATTTGGTGCCAAAATATGTACAAAAAATGGAGAAATAAAACTTTTATTAGCAAAATCGATTTCGTTTTCAATGAAGAAAAAAATAATAAGAACCTTCAGAAAAAAAATCTACTCGTCCACGAAATTCCCAACCTGCAACACAAACGTTCCCCACTTTCAAGACTATTGGTAAATATAAACAATGAATTAAAAATTAAATTTAAAGAAAAAATTTTAATTTTCAAATAAAAATACGTTCAGTATAAACCTGTAAGAAATGATAAAAATATCTTTAAAAAAAAATTATACAAAAATTTAGTAGCTAAAATTCTAATAAAAAATATTTTTTTTAATTCGCAATGTACTTATGCTTTCTTAAATCGGAAAAACAATTTTTATATAAAAATTCAACAAAACCGAAATATCAAACAATTTTTGTGAAAAAAAAAATTATTTTGTAAAAATAATTTATGCAGAAAAATAACCATTTAGTGAAAAAACATTCATAAACGTAAACAGCGAATTAAAAATGAATTAAATTTTTTTTTACAAAAATACGTTCAAAATAAACCAGTAAAAAATATAAAAAAACTCTTAAAAAGTATTTTAAAAATTTTCATACAATAATTTAGTACCGAAATTCTAATAAATTCCATCAAAAAAATCACTGTACCTACATTTTGTTAAACTGAAAAAATTATCGATTATAAAAATTCAACAAGAAACAAAAACAAGAAAACTTTTTTGGTTGAAAAAAATTTTATAAATAAATATTAAAGAAACCAAGAAAAATTGTTTTGTAAGAAAAAACATAAAATGAAAATGTGTTAGCTGCAATTATTACAAAATATCATGAAAACATTTATATTTCTTCGTTAATCGCTTCTTATAAAAAAACAATAAAATTCCAAACTGAAAAAAAAACAAAATTTTTATAAAAATTAAACAATCACCAATTTGAATCACCAATTTTTAGAAAAACTTAAATAAAATATATAAAATTCAATATAAATTTCATACCTAAAAACTTTACTTCGAAATTTCTATTGCATTCATACTTTCTCAAATCGAAATAAATACTTTTTGATAACAAAAAAAAGGAATGAAATATCAAAATCAAATTAAAAAATTTGTTTAATTACCAAATTAATTTTTTTTCTTAATAAAACTTGATTTCCAAATTTTTTCTTTTATCTTGCATATAAAAATATTTTTTATATAATAAAAGGTGGATATATTGAAAATTACAAAAAAAATTTTTTTTTTATAAAATTAATTATGATTAAATTTGAAATGAACCTAGTTTAAAAGAAAAGCCAAATTTTAGAACAAAATTTAATATTTTACCCAATGCTAACCCCAGTGTAGTAGTTATTGGAAACCAGTCAATTTCTTATTCAACTTTAACCCAGTAAATAAATTTATAAAATAATGTTTATTTAAGTGTCAAATAAAACTTAAGTCAAATGTTTGTACTCTTATATTTACTCTTATATTTATTAAGAAATAGTATTAATAAACAAAGTTTTTTTTTAGAAAAAAATCAAAAAGTATATAATGTATTAGCCAATTTTTTTTTTGTATACGAGCGTGTTTTATTTTGTTCCGATTTTATAGCTTAAATTATAATTTTAAAAAAGATAGATTCAAGATTAGATTAACAGTTAAAAAAGCGGGAAAGCAGTAAATTTTCTTTCCCATACTTATTGTTTTTTCTTCTTCTTTTGTTGTTTTTCATGTAAAAACATTTTTTAATAGTATATCTACCATGAATTTTATTGACTATTGAATTAAGTAAAAAATTTATTTCCATAAATAATTTATTGATATGCTTAAGTGTATTTATTTTTTGTACAAATGAAAGAGAAATCTAGCAAAAAAGCAATAAAAATTAGTGTCATAAAAATAAAGTTTAATGAAATAAATTTGTAATCAATTTTTTCTTTCTTTTCTTTGACGTCATTTTGAAATTAAGAGTTATGTAAATAAGGCCGCTTTCCCTTTCTCAACTCCCAGTAGTTTTCTAATTAGACCTCGGAGGAATACGGTGTACAGTGCGTTTAGGTCATCCCCTTAGAACTGGTTGCTAGACAAAGCCTCTTAAATGCCGATTCGCTGGGCGCTGGCCTCCTTCTAACGGTGCAAGGCTCCCGGGATGCATGGCATCAGTCGAGTGCTTCTGCAGCGGGGTCTGGAGCTCCTGCTTCTACAACTTGTTAATATTATGAGGGACAGCCTAGCACTGGCCCAAATTTCTGAGGTGTGGCATAGGGTCCGTGTTATATTTATCCAGAAGGTATGTAGGTAAGAGAGGGTATTCTCTTGCTAAGTCATTCAGGTCGATAAGTCTCACCTCCTTTTTGCTGAAAGCAATGGAGAACATTTTGGGCAAGATATCAGGTGTAAGACTCTGAAAAATTTCCCAGACATTCCGACCAGCTCACGTACAGAGCGGAGTCTGTAGATCTAGCCCTGAAGTCGAAAATTTAAGAGGTCTTTGAGTGTAGCCGTAGTCGTTCACAGCGTTGTTCAATTAAAAATGACAAAAAGGTGCCCGAAAAGAAGAGTGCTATCTCCTCCCCTGTGGAGCTTTGTTGTGGGCGAACTCCAACAGATATACACTGATGAGTGTATCCACTGCCAAGGTGTCGTGGTCTGCGCCGCCGCAGAAGTGAAGTATCTTGGAGTTATCCGGGATTCTAAACTCCTATCGACGACTCATGTTGAGGCGGCCAAAAGGGCTACGACAGAGCAAAATCCTAGAGTTGCACCGCAAGGATGCAAAGATGGATATACACCATGATATTGTCTTACAACAGTTTACAAATATCTATTACACTCCTGAATCGATTGGAGCAGACACTTAATTCCCAAGGCCGATGCTCTTGGTGCCCCATGGAACCTTCTGAAGCATCTTTCAAGCGAAAGTCTATGCGATTAGTCTGTGTGTTGAGATTAACCTTCGTAGGCGGCACTCAAGGCTCTCTCATCCTTCGAGTGTGCCATCCGATTTCTATGCGAAGCGGATCAATTAGTCAGACTGGCCGCTGCCTCAAGCCCGACCGGACGGGAGCCCTTCCTTTTAATAAGTCCCAACACAATATAGGAAGCGCTCAGGAAGAAAAATACCAAACTAAGGGAACTGCATTGATGTAATAATACAGGACTTCCTACATTATACATGGGCCTGCCTAAGGAGAAACTATGAATCATTGCAGGTTTTTTTACGGGCCATTGAGGTTTAAGAGATCATTTATATAAGCTTGGTATCTATTCAAGCTTCCTATGTCGCTTCTGTGACGCTACAAAGTAGACACTATTACACCAAGGAGGCATAGGGCATCTCTGGGTAGGAGAGTGCACATTCAGTCTCTACCACAAGATCTATTCTGAAACCTATAGAGTCTCTGGTTCTGACAGAGGAGTTGTGTATAATTGAGGCCATACTAGACCTACTGGTCGCAGCGCATCATTTATATTATCTATCTAACCCACAGCAATGGTGTCCAACTGAAGATACGCGAACATTGCCGCAGGGAAATTATGTCTGCTGTAACCGGAAGAAGGGTTTCTGAGAAATCAATCCTCGGTTGTAAGTATAATGAAACAAACCTGAAAATTAACTGTAACGTGGATTACAGCATAATTAATATTTTGAGAATGAAAGGGGCAATCTCTGTACAGCTTGTCTTTACAAATAGTTAATAACTTAAATCAAATTTTAATTAACTACGAAACGAAATAAGTATTTTAATTTGATCAATTATTATTTTTATTTTTTTAACTTGGTAAGCATTTTATTTATATTTTATTTTTTATTTATTTCAAATAGTAATACCGTGCGACAAAAACAAAAAAAAATCAAAACACACGAAGAATCGATATACTCACGAAACTGTGGGCCAAATATACTAAAACTGGGTTTTTAGTTTTTCACTCTGACGTCAGGATATTTACTCAAAAGACTTTGAAATGTTAAAGACATGATTAATTAAAAAAATAATAAGATATTAAAAAATCAGTGCAATGTAGAATAACAATATGGGTACCATAGAGAGAAAATTCGGTAGAATATAAAAACAATAAATTTTTTTGGTTTACAATGACGAATAGGTACTGAAAATGCACTTTTAATAAATTTGATCTTTTTAATTTAATAGATAAATTTTGCAGGACGAAATTCGGTGATAAGATGGTGCGTATATTAGTCCCCAAACAATAATTTTTTCAAAAAAAATTTTGTAAATTTTCAAGGATATTTAAGGACAAAATTTGTAAAGGATACTTTCTATACCCATTCGTCCTTATGACCCAAAAAATGTATTCTGTTATAATTTCGCAGAATTTTTTCTTTTATAGGATATACATATTGTTATCTAACATTGTACTGAATTTTTTAAATAATTTTTTGAAGTAATGATATTTTTCAATTGCAAATACGCAGGTTTACTATAATTTACTCATTGTCTCGCGAATATATTCATTTTTTTCGTGTAAAATTTACTGTCGGACGGTGTAATAGTTTTATGTTATCATTCAATTTGGTACTTCTCGTTGCAAATATTTGCTTTGAATCTAAAAGATTAACCTCTCCAAACAAAAACTCAGAACAATTACAGGCATCATCACCCCCAACACTTCAGGCTAAGAGAACATCTGCATATGCTGGGAGTCTGGTCGAATGATCTGCCGTCTCTGCGATTCAACTGAGGAGCCACCATTTTACCAGCCACCAGAAATTCCACAGTTCAAAATCTTTCAAATCTATAGCTCCACGTATGTTAATAAAAGATACATTACACAAATATTCTGAATAGTTTCCAGAGTTTAAAGCCAATTTTTTTCATCTTTTTCTTGTGTACACATTTCTCGCAACCACCAGCAACATTTGACACAAAACAACTCAATAATGCCAGCCATCAGCGGTGATAGTGGCAGCAACAGTAAAAACGATGAACTCATGTCAGCGCAGCACAGCATCAATCGAGCAATATTACAACGGCAGCGAATGACTGCAATGACTTCAACTCAATTGTTGACTACTGCTGCTACCGCCAAGGCGGCAATGCATACTGCATTGCATACATACATAAGCGTGCAGCTTGCAACGTTTGTGTGTTTGACTTTTCTTACCACTGGCACGGCGCAATAGTCAGGCTGTTGTATTGCTCATGCGCTGTTCATGTGCCTCCTGCTTTTGGTTTGCTATCCTGTCTGGCTGCTGCTGTGGCACGACGATGACAACGCATATTGCTGCTGTCATGGGGCACAGCAGCAGTAACAGCAACAGCAATGACAATCCATCAATTCAAACCGTCGGGCGAGTTGCTGACAGAGAGGCGGTGGCCAAAAGCGTTCACAATTCTACAAAAACAAGTAAACATACATTACTAGGGATGTTAATGTTTCGGCTTTTTCCGATCCCTGAATTTCGGGATGGCGTTATCACAACCGCGCGATCCCGGGATTAGTCTCGGGATTTAGGTATTCATTACTTTTCAACAACTTAAATCGAAATAAAATATAATAATAGTTTAAAAAACTAAAACCTCCCTATTTTAATTGCCATTCGTACTGTCATCAGGTATGTAACTTGAGAATAGAAATGGCTGCATCTTTTAGGCGCATCAATATTACATAGTTACTTCCCGAGCTAATAAAAGGAAGGTAAATATTGCTTCTATATTGTTTGAGAAGCTCCCCTACCATGAAATAAAAATAAATAAATGGGTTTGAAACCTACTGTTTTATTTAAAGTGGCGTTTTTATTTTTTCTCTCTGACCACAGGATCTATTTCGAAGGAATTCGTACTTTCAAAGATATGATTAATTCTAAAACTTATTAAAAAATTCAATGCAATGTAGAATAAAAATATAAAAATGCAATAGGAAATTTCTTTAGAATTTAAAAAATTTAAATGTTTGGATTCACAAGGACGAATAGGTAGTTTTTAAGCTGACAAAGTTAGAAGAATGAAATTCGAGGATGTTATCGAGTTTATATAAGCCCCTAATATATAATTTTTTCAAAAACAAATATTGCGAAATTTCAATGATAAAATTTTAAAATAACATTTTCAATATTTGCCAGCCCTTTTGCACTAGAAACTTGAATCTGTTTCAGTTTTACAGGATTTTCTCATTAATTTTATACCCATACTTCTTCTCTAAGCACATTTCTCTGAAGTTTTTAAATAGTTTTTGAATTACTGATGTCAGAGTGAAAAACTAAAGACGCAATTTTACTATTTTTTTGACCCATGGCTTCGCGAATATATTGATATTTGTGTTTAAAATTTACTATCGCGCGATGTTATATGTATAATGAGCTAGACATTTATAAACAAATATTAATTATTAAATAAAAAAGAAATATAGTCAATACTGGTCAAGAAAAGTAGTTTCTATTATTGCCATCAGTGCAATTTACAAATTCTGAAAATCCCGGGATTAACATTCCTAGTACATACATATAGTACGTATGCAGGCACTTTTCAATGCGTTTGGCCCAAAAGGAGCACAATCGCGCGCTTGTACTCGACGCTGGAAAAGTCAACGCCAAAAAGTCAAACTGTCCATTACTCATTTTAGCTGTCAACTTGGGGAGCGACGCCGTACAAGACAACGAATAAAATAACAAAGCTAGTATAGGCTACATATAGCGAAAACAGCGCAGCAGCACAAGTAGGCAATATCAATAAGTACAACAACAACAACAATAAAAATAAACACCCAAACAATCGGTGACAATATTGACCGAAAGCATTGCTTTTGTTATTGCCTGGGCTATTATTTTTTGCCACTGGCCGTTGCTAATGTATGTACTTGCCACCGCTACTTGAGGCGGTTAAGTAAGCCAGAGCCTTCTAGGTACGCAGTACGGTTGATAGTCAGCCATGTATTTACGTAGTTACATATTGCCAGTAGCTGGCATGACTTTTGGCCAAAACACATTTTTCATACAAAAATGTTGTTTATTTTGGTTTGGTTTTCTGTAAATATTGTCAAAAGCCGCCAAAAGCATTTGCCGCTGTCATTGGGTAGCCGTTGAAGGAATTCACTTGATTTGCGAGTGCACTTGGCGCACCTTTGACCAGCTAGGCAGGCAGCAGCTGCTATTACTGCAATAGCTTCTTCACAATCGATGTGTGTATGTACGAATGTGAATCTTGAAAGTATTGAGTTTGCTTAAAAATCTTAGTTAGACCTTAGAATCTGTTCAATATTCATTTGTTCAGTCTGTGCTATATATTTTGTTACTTTGTGGCGGTCACATTATTTAGGTTGACATTTTGTGTGCATAAATCTTTTTCTGCAAATTTCGGCATTCGCAATGGAGTAAATAAAATGCGGTTAGAGGGTATTCGTAAAAAAGGTGAAACACTGTCGCCTTAGCTAAATTTTAATGTGAGCGAACTGAAAATAGATTTATTGTATAACTTGAAGGCAATATTTCAAAGTTTTTGAACACATTTTGGCCTACAGGCAACCTTTGTGGGAACAGCAATAGTATGGCCATATAATAGTACAATATCATCATTTACACAAATTGTTTTTAGAGCATAATTAACCATAGTTTTGCTATTACCAATCAAAATTGTAAAAAAGCGAATTTACAAAAGTATAACAGTATAAAGGTATAGCAGTATAACACTTTACCAGTACTTTATAACAGTAAAAAATATGACAATGTAACAAAAAAAAGTATAGCAATGTAGCAATATAAGAGTGTGTCTGTGTAAGTATACAGTAGTATAACTTTATAACAGTGTAGCACTATAATTGTATACAAATGCAACAGTACAACTGTAAAACAGTATATCATTGCAACGATGTAACAGTCTCTTCGTCGATCAGTGTACGAGCATAACGACATAAATGTAAACCAGTATAACAATAAAGCACTTAAACTGTATAACAGTTTAAATAAGACAGTCAAAGTATAACAGTACAAGGTATAAAAGTACAAAGTATACCAGTACAAAGTATAAGCGTATAATTATAACAGTATAACAGCGCACCAGTATAACAGTATAACAGTATAACAGTATAACAGTATAACGGGTAGGTAGGGTAAGGTGGCAGGTCCAGACGTAAGTGACTTACTTAGACAAATAATCTTCCTCAAGGCAATTTAGGATGTGCTTGCCAATGAATTTCCATCTTAAACTATGTATATTCAAACAGGCACCTAATTGGCAATTAAGAAGCTTTTCACCAATCTAAGCCTTAATTTTTATCCAATTTATCATACAAAAATGCAAATTACTAACAGCCAATTAATAATTAATTGGCAATTAATTTGTGTCAGATTCTCTTTGCAACCCTGCTAGGTATGTTTAATTTTGACTTGGTATGTTTATTGAACAAAAAGCAATCAGCTGTTTGTTTCTGGTCCTCTTTTACAGCTGATATTCCATCAGAGATGGAAAATTGAATTATATAATTTTATCTAATTTACGGAAAATTTTACCTAAAAGTAGACAGATGTACCACTTCTTTACTCGTATTAAACAAATTTTGACTATGACAAGAATCTCTTCGAGCAGCGCGAGACAAAACTATGTTGTAGAAAAGGTGAATAACTTTCCTCCAAGTTATTCGATCTGACGTTTTAAAAAGAAATATTTTCCGTCTATAAAATTAAGAACTGATTTCCGTAGAAGTTATTTGGCTACGTTCCAAATGTACCTAAAATTATGTGTTTGTACCTAATATACTTTCGAACAAAGGTACGATTGTAACAACTTTTCCATCACTGTAGGTAATCCAGCAGCTGATTTCGTATCGCTAATTGCGCAGCTGACGTGTGTGTGAACACCAAATTCAATGCCGCAATTTAAAGCTTAATTACCTCAGTTTGAACATAGCCTTAGCCTCGCACACGCTGGACACTTAAAAAGGTAGTCCTGAGGTAATTCCACCTCGTCATATTCCAGGCAACTGCGACACACGGAATAAGGTAATACATTTAGCCTTACTGCGAGAATACCGATCGTACAGTAACCCGTAAAAAGCCCCACCAACAGTGAGAGCTGGGGTGCTTTGTAAGTGTGAGAAGTGAACTCGGTCCTCTCCTGTCCACCCTCGGCCAAAAGGACCTTGCAATCACGTATGACCTGGTTTTCGTGCAGCGCCCTATCTAAGAGTGCACCTGACATGATCAGTGGCACCCCCAGCTGCTCATTTGCCGGTAATAACGTTTTAAGTATACCGTTTTTAGCCAATTCGTTAGCCACACAGTTTATACGTACATACGTGTGTAGAGCCAAAAATACGGTCTCGACCAAACACACCCCGTTAATAAATAATTGCAATAGACACATATGAAAGTTAAAGTTTGCCACGCCAATTAAAACTATATTAAGCGCAATAAAGCGGGTCTTACATCTTTCCATTTGTTTTCAAGCGATAATAAAAAATCCGATGCTGCCATCTCACCAACACATATTGCAATAATAAAAAGTACATAAAAAGTGTGAAATTTCTAACAAATTGCACGGCTGCGTTTGTTACCAACATCAACGGCACCGAATCGACACAATTTACACTACCAATAGATAGATGGGGGATTGTACTTGTATGTGTGTGTGTGTATGTCTGTGCTTTCCATCATCACTCGCAAACATATTCAGACATGGTTAACTTGAATGCCCACAGCAACTGGGCATGAATAATTCCAAACATACATTTACACTTGCCAGACAGAACAAATGGGTAAGTGGCAAAGCTACAGAGCTAGAGAGAAGAAAGTGGACAAGCGACATGTGGAATAGGAAATAGAAAACACGGAAATAAATCAAGGCAATTACTTATCAATTTATGTAAGCTAGCAAACCCAGTGAGAATGCTTGAGATAAATGTCATTAGAAATTAAAGCGTGCTATGTATATACAAGTACAGTTCGCCTGCATATCGCTGCTAAATCGTCGAGATAGCGCTCTGCACACTCAAGCCTCATTTTCTCCCGTTAGTTTTAGGTGCATCGTGGACATCGTCTTGGCACCGGTAAGTACTTTTAAGTGCCTAACATGCTGCTCCGGATCTTCTACCGTTTCTTCTCATTTACCCGGATATATTTTTAATTTTAGTGGTGTGATCTTAGCTTTCTGGTAAGTCAGTTCGAACTTTATTGTCATTCGACAAATTTTTATAGCACCTTCGCAACAGCGCATAGGGAGCATGAGGGGTGTGAGCACATTAGTTCTTTAACTTTAACCTTAACCGTTTTGTATGGAGGTGGCTGGCCTGCAGATGTACCCACCAGCAATTCTTAAAGCACATAGCTACAAGTTCTGATTTGCAGGTCAATTCTGGATAAGATACCCATTCCAGCATGCTCGACGTATCGGACTCGTTTTGTACTATAAAAAAACTATCATCCTCTCACAATAATTGAAATACTACACTAGCGGTCATTAGAATAGACTCGCCTTACTTATATTTCCATGCTTTATTTTATGTTTAATATTTTTTTTATAAAAGCCTGGGTAGCTACACAACAAACACCATATAAATCCTCTTTTCAAACTTTATACAAGAATTATAAAAATTCGACAAATTTTCACCAAATTTTTTAACTTTATTCAGAATCCTTAGAAACATTTCTTGTATGCAGTTTTGTAGCCCATTCAATTTTAGGATAATAAAGTGCAAGTTTCAAGTGGCTACAAAATACCGTTAATTTTTGAAAATTTTTTTTTGTTCCAATCAGCTGAAAGAATTTGATTCTGTAGCTGAATAGTTTTAGATCTCGACTCTTCACACACTACAGTTTCCACGGCTCGACACCAAAAAAAAAAACAAGTTCCGTATGCCATGCGAACTGCGCCCCTCGTGCCGGTTGGGCGAGAAAGGAGGGTAAAACCGGCACAAAACTTTTACAAAAAAACTTGCATGGCGAAAAGCTCTTCTGACAGGAAGCATTTTGCTCGCGCTGCTCCAACGGTCGCAATGGCCGAGGCAGCAACGCACTGGTATGCCATTCGAGGTATCCGAGATTCGAGTCCTCCCACGCAGCGGATTTTTTTTTATTTTTTTTGATTAAGTTTCTTTTAATTTTTACATTTGTTTCAAAGAGAAATATATATAAATTTTATTTTGTAGCTTTTTAGAAGCTCATATTATTTTCTTATTTTTATTAGTTTTTCTTTTTGTGATTAAACTTTTTCAATTTTTAAATTTCCTTGTCTAAAACTAAAATTTTTTATTTCATTTAATCTTTGGGTACCTACTTAATTTTTTCCTTTTTTAATTTTATATATTTTTTTTTTACTTTTTTATAATTTTTAGAGTTTATTATAATTAAAAGGAAAATATTTACTTTTAATTTAATTTTAGGAACTTATTTAATATTTTTTTTGTCTTTTTCAATGAAATGTTATCATAATTTTTAGTTTTTATTGTTTTAAAAGGAAAAATATTTGTTTTTGTTTTAATTTCTTTAAAACTTTGATTTGTTTTTTTCTTTCATTTAATTTAATTTTTAGTTTTCGTTGTTTTAAAACACAAAGATGTTTTTAATTTCTTTAAAAACTTAAGAAACTTAGTTTACTTAGTTTAAATTATTATTTTTTGAATTTAATGATTTAATTATTTTAAAAATTATTATTTTTTTACGTTTAGGAACTTAGATATTTTTTCTCTTTTTTTAATTTTCTTATTTTCTTTTAATAATTATTTTTATTGTTTTGAAAAAGGAATAAATGCTTTTTGAGTGCCTTAGTTTTTAAACTGCGTTTTTTTCTAATTTAATAATAAATTGTTTTCCTCTTTTGATTTACATTTATTTAGTTTTTTTAATTTAATATTCTCTCGTAACTTTTTTTTATTTTTTAAAAAGAATGATATATATTTTTTCAATTCCTTTTAATTATAAAAAACGAATTGCTAAAAGACAAATTGAAAAATGGTAAGATTTCCTCGTTAGCCGACTTTTGTCCTTTGAAAGGCAATTGACAAATTGCTCTGTTAGATACATTTGTAAACATTCTGGAGTATCCCTGACAAGGTTCGGATAACACAATCCATTAATCTAATCTAATGTTCCCGGGCACACTTTAATAGCCAAGATTTGGTCTAACTTCTGCAGCATATATCTAAGCCAAGATAATGTATTCTCATAAAAAGTTGGGATCTAAGCCACGGCTTCACATTTAAAATTTATTTAATCCTCAAATATCGCTTAGTGTTCTTTAGCTTCTTTAGTCCATGCATTTTTCTCAATGGGTTGCATCACATTAGGCTTGTCTTTATTTGTCGCTTTTAACACTTTGGCACTTTGTTGAAAGCAAATAAATCACTAAATATAAAAGCATAGACTCTCAGCAATAACAAAAATAATAAAACAAATTAAAAGCGCATAATAAAAAGCTTTGCAACTTATTCGCACTCGTGCGCAATGCGCACACTCAACTACATATTTAATTCACATACATATGCGACGCCATATACAGATCGCATCGACCAGCATGTGCGCTGGCGAACAATTTTTACAAACACGCCCCTTGGGAAGAGCGACCAAGCTGCCGAGCGGCACAGCGGCCAACGCAGCAACGGTGTAGTTAAAACAACAGCAATAGGCAGCAGCAATGGCAATTATTGCACGCGCAACACGATGGCGGCAATAGAAAGCTTTTGCAATGATCACAAGCAAAACAACAACAACAACCAACCAACACAACACAACACAACACATAGAAACGACGACCACAGTTGGGCAACAACAATTTGACATTTGTTAGCTTTGGCCGCCATTTATGGCAAAGCGCAAATGAAATTCATTTATGCGCAGTGAATGTGATGGCACAGCATAACAAAAAGCGGGTCGTGGGGAGCACAGTGTGTTGGTAAAGAAGATGCGCACACGCGCTGCACAGACAATTGCCGAGATGGTTGTTGTTGCTGTTGCACTTTTTATGCCCTCACATTTAGCCAGTGTTGTATATTTAGTTGTTGTAGTGTAAATTTTCCAGCAATCGAGCGACGATTATCGTCGCCACAATTGTCGCCAGTCACAGCTATAGCCATAGCCATAGCCACAGCTGCACTGCAGATATAGCGATTGTCTTCGCCTTAGCCGCTGTCTAAGAGCTGCGTGTTGGCAATCATTTTATTGGTGTCGCTGATAAAAATCTACGAATCAGCTAAACTTTTTTCCTTTTTTTTTTTTTGATTTGGCGAAGTGACCAGTCAAGCAGTCAGCCCACCAGCAGCTGCGCGCATCTATGCAGCGTAACGAAAGCCCACTGCGCAAGCGAACTAAAGACAACAAAAAATTGCTTACGAACAACGCTTTTGCAACAAAAATCTGCCTGCTTGCAATGCATGTCCTCAAAAAGATGCTGCACGCTGCTGCTGTTTTTCTTTTTGTTTGTTGTTATTGTATCTTTTGTACACTCTCTCGTTGTGGGAATTGTTTTGGCCAGCCGCTATGTTCAACGTAAGCTGCCACCCAGCGCGTTGCGGCAATATGCCATTAATGTATGTACATAGCTAATATTTGTTGTTGCTGCGTTTTATTGCATGTTTTCATTTTTCGTTTAGTGTTTCACATTTGACATGAGATTTCTATTTCATCACATTGCTGACAGTTGAGATTTTTAGGCTGTAATATGCGGTGGTATTTGCTCAGCAGGACGTTGTATGCTTTTGTAGGTATGAGGTTCGTGTCATAAGTCTTTCGTATTAAGATTCCTATATATGTAGGTATGTATGCATATTACGTTTTTGAATTTTCGCCCAAATATTTAAAATTTTTAAAGTTGAGTTATTTAGAAAATAACAACAGGTTTATAGAGAAATTAGATGAAATCAAAAGACTTAAGACACGAACCTCATTTAAATCACTACAAGTGTTGTGTATATGTAAATTGGTTTGGCTACTCTTTCAGACTATGAGCTTGTAAATATATAACTATAAAGACCTTTAGTGCACTTTTATAGGCATCGTTGAAAATTTTAAATACTATTTGGCCACTTTAAATTAAATTACAGCGAAATTCTAAGGCTTTTTATAGTGGAGGGTGTTTAAGGCAACAAGGGATGTACTCTCCGAGATGCGACCACTATTAAAAAAGTATTTTGTATGGGTCTAGATTACGTGTGATCTCAGTAAAAAATTTTGTATTTAACTCTTTTTGTCAAATTTTCAAACTACATATATACATAAGTACGTACCCAATAAATTGAAAAGGAAGGCCATTCTAAGTGCTTATCAATTTTATTATGCACCTTGACCATTGAAAACTTTACCACTATTCAGATGAGAACGGGTTTTAAAGTCTCAATAAGTCCATAATGGATGATAGCTAAGGCTAGGCTCACTTTGGATGCGAATTTCTATAGGATGTAAGGGTGCGACACTTGCCGCACAAATTGAGTAGTGAAGCTGGCTGCAATTTGATACCCCCATAAGTAAGTCTCGGCTCGACACGGCTACATATCCTTAGATGTTTCAAATACTTTCTACAAAGTAGGTTAGTAATAATAATAATAATCCCAACGGTGTTTACCCTCCACTCCCGCCCATACGCACGAGAGGCGCAGTCCGCATGACATACGGAACCAGTATTTCAATTTTGCGCCGAGTTACAGAAATAGGCGATAAAAGTGTCTTGATACCCGGGAGGGAACATTAAGGCTAACTTGACCCAGGAGAAGCGGACTTGAAATTGAGCCTGTAAGTAATTTAACTATAAAAATTATACCAAGCATTTTCCTGCGACTGCGAAGTTTTAATCGACTCGTATAAGGCGAGAGGTTATATTGAGAATCCCAACGGAAATTTCTCACGAAAAATCTCACGAGTTATAACATTTTTCGACAAAACATGTTTTCAGTCGAAAATGGTGGCATACGTTTCTTAGACAACGCACTATAATCTGTTTTGAAAAAGAAGAAGATTCGATAGCGAAATTATATTTAAATGAAAACTTAAAAAAGAAATGATATAAAAAAATTATAACGTGTCATGTTAGCATTTTATTCAAAATTTTTATAAAAAGATTTTAGAAATTCATGAAACGCATATTATTTTGTTGCAAGTAGAGACAGTAGATGCAGCATTTAACACGAACCCACGAACAAAATTTTAAAACCCATGCCAACCCTAAATTCCCCAACTAAGTAGAATCTAATGGCGTATTCTTTTCTACCAAAAAATGTTGCTTTGTTAGTGAACTCTTCACAAAAATACTGAGATGAGGGTAATGAAAAGTCAACATGTTTTGCAGGAAAGAAAATGTCATAAGATGTGTAGTAACAATTAAGTGTTACGTGTGTTTTTAAATCATCAAAGGAACGGGAAAAGGCTGCGATGATCTCTCGAAACAAATTTAGAAGCATTTCTGTTGACAGATTTTCCAAAGTATTTAAGATGAGATTACAACTCATAAAATTTGTATAAAACTACGAAATGCCCATAACACATTGTCAAACCTTATGAATTCAAGTTTTCTTGGTTTGAGTATGCTAGAAAAAAAATAATGAATTTCAAATAAATAAAACCCCAACCTTGCATGTTCTTATTTTTCAATTCGGTCTTTGCTGATCCCTTTTTATAGCAAGTTATTTGTGTATTCGCTTTCCGTAAAATGCTCAAATATTATTTGCATCAATAAATCTTTCAATCCTTCAGCTTACGTCGGCTTTTCATCTTCAATGCGATTTGATATCATTTTTCTTCATTGTCAATCTAGGAAATCTCCTATGCCAACTGCAATAGCGTAACGTGTGTATGTGCGTATGTGTGCAAGTATATACACAGGTACGCGTGTGCCAAAACTAAACCTAAGGCTCAAAGTCAAAGGCCTATTGTTAGCTGAGCTTGAGCTACTTGTTTTGAGGACAAGCCTCAAACCATATTATATAGCATATACTAGTACAAAACCACACACACGTGAAGACCGTCAGGCATCAGCCATAGTAGTAACTGCTATACTTAAAATTCAATTGAATGTTAAAATGTTGCATTGAATTTCATTGTTTGTAACAAAATAAAAGCGCTGTCACAAAACAACTACTTATACTACATACAGAATACAAAGATATTACGAATTCAAGTAACTGCTTAAAGCGGAAGAAACAATCGTACATAAAGTCAACGATCGTAAACGCAACAAGATAAATATACATACACATATTTATAAGGTATGTAGTAAAACACTGCGGTAGGTTATGTGACCGAAATGGACAATGTCATTTTGTTAGCTTATTTGTAATATGTTTATACGTATTGCGAAGAAATATTAAATTTCAATCATTTTTTGGCTTCTTATTACTTTCGAGTTGGAAAGGTTTCTGGAGCACTCGCAATTGAAAATATAATTCTTATATGGCAAATAGATTGGTTCATGCGGCGGGTTATCGACATGCATACATATTAGCGGAAGCTAGAGTTTATTGGTTGTAATTTTGGTTTATTATTCTAAGGTGAATTGATGGCTGGAAGTTGCGTGTGATAGACTGTGGGCGTAATAAATTTCATACAATATTAAAAAGCCGTGTACCTTACGAATGTGTCTATAGTTTTTTCCAGTATAAAACTTCTTTGGGGATATCATAAATGGAATCTGCTGTTTTTTCACGAAATGTTCACCATTTTTGGTCAGTCTAGTTTCATTTTGGCCGACAGTGTTATTAATTTCTTTCATAAAAAAAAAAAACAAATTGTCGAACAGAGTAACCTTGTATAAAAGAAAGGAGAGTGGGTTCCGGAGTATACCGCCAGTAACTAAAATTTAGGTGTGCAATAAGATCTCCTGGCAGTAAACTTCATCTTCAGAGGAAGCTCTGGCCTATTTTCACGCTGTGAAATAGATATCCGTAGGCGCTTTATATGCGAAAGGCTGAAGAGCCTCCGGTGGGAGACGTCTGGCAAAGTGCCAACGCGTTCACCTTCTCGGATTTGACTCCCCTCGGAATATTCCGTGCAGGAGCAAATTTAGGATATTCTTCCCGACTGTAAACCCTACTTGCTCACGGTCAATTCGAAGGCTATCAAGAGCGTGGAGTTCAATGAGCAAAGCGCTAATTCGGAGTTCTTCGACTTCTCGCTGAATTGCAGGGTTTCATGAACTATGGCTTCGAAAAGGTATTCCTCTACGAATCCGATGCCAGCGTAGATGATCTCCAACTTCTGGAGGTGTAAGCGGGAGAACAGTTCATAGGAACTCCACATGAGTATGTAGGTCAAATTCGTTCCATGAGAAGCCAAAAGCACTGGATCCATCATCAGTATCGAATTGTTCTAGGCAGAGTCGTGGAAGATTGACTTTTGGTCTCAGTAAACAAGTACACTGAATTAGCGTGGATTGAGTAGGTCCTAGATGATGAACATCTTAAAAACCAAACTTCAACAATCTGAAGGGGTAACCACAAATATTATTTTCCATCTTGAGCTAGGCTAAGCTGATGTGTTCGTAATCCAGGAGCCGTGGCTTAGCAGTAACATAATGGCACTGTTCCTAGATATAAGTATACTGCAAAGAGTTGTGGAAGTGTATGGAGGTAAAATGAGTCAGAAGACAAGCACACTAAATCCATCATCAGTTTTGGATCGTTCTAGGACAGGGTCGAGGAGGAAATGCTTTTGGCCCAGAAGATTTTACAGATCAAACTGGCTGTCCTCTTTTTACGGCAGCTACATAGCAGGGGTATATGGCCCGAAAACTCTAAGGTATTTGAGTACATCTAACGGTTATTTACAAGGCGGAAAAAAGCTCTCGCGTTCGCATCTGCTAAGAATTTCAGACCAATCAGCGCCTTTTTCTCTGTATTAAAGAGTCACTGATTGACTTGTATATAAGAATAAAGATTTTTCGGAAGCAGTTGAGTCCTCTCAGCACGACGACTTAAAGCACAGTTTAATGGAATACACAACGTCTTTAGCGGCGGTTGGTTGGTTGGGAGTAAATTGGCAAATTCAACGGAAATTGCACACGGAAATGGTGCAACGGAAATGGTGCAACGGAAATTATTGGGGCTGAAACAAGGGCTTCTTGAGTGTATGGTATTAATTTAACAAAAAATTGCTAATAAAAGGTTAAAGAATAAAACTTAGAAAAATACCAATACAAGAATGAAAGTAAAGGTGACTTCGTACATAGATAAAGAAAAGGATAAAGGCAAAGGTAAAAATAAAACCAAAAACAAAAATGCGTAAAGATAAAGGCAAAAATGAAGACCAAGGTAAATTTAAACACTTTACTTATACATATATATAAGGGCAAAGGTGAATGGGAGGATGTAGATGAAGAAAATGATAAACATAAGAGTGAAAGTAAAGAAGGATATAGGGAGAGACACAGAGACTCAATCTGGGAACTATTTTGGGATTTTCGAGATTTTCGGGATTCTCGAAACTTATCGATAAAATAATCGATATTTTTGCCGGTTTTGTTATCGATTTTTTTATTGAAATATTTATCAAGATTGTTATCAACTTTGCTATCGATATTTTCGGAACTTATCGATATAATAATCGATATTTTTATCGATTTTGTTATCGATATCTTTATCGATTCAGTAAGGGATATTTTTTCCTATTTTGTTAGCGATATTTTTATCGATATTTATCGATTTTGTTATCTGTATTTAGCGATTTTGTTATCGATATTTATCGATTTTTTCATCGATATTTATCGATTTTGTTGTCAATATTTATCGTGTTTCTTATGGGTATTTTTATCAACTTTGTTATCGATATTCTTATCGATTTTGTTTTGAATATTTTTATCGATATTTTTATTGATTTTGTTATCGATAGTTTTTTCGATGTTGTTATCGATATTTATCGATTTTGCTATCGATATTTTTATCAATTTTGTTATCGATATTTATCGATTTTGTTATCGATATTTTAATCGGTTTTGGTATCGATATTTTATTGGATGTTACTATCGATTTTGTTATCGATAAAGTATAAAGATGAAAATGAAGATAAAGGAAAACAGAATAACATAAATTTAATTAAAGCGAACAGGGGTAGAGGTAGGGATCTAGATAGAAAAAAGACAAAAATATAACCTTAAGCAAAAGCAGATGTATGTATGTGTATATTGGTTATAGGACAAAATAGATATGTATGTATGTTAAGTAAGTTTCACGTATGTATGTTAAGAAAGTGCACGTGGATTACGGTAAACAAATGTTCTTCAGAAATAATAAATAAAATAGCCACTGTTTTGTTTATTCTTGGATCGGAAAATAATACATAGTTATTTTTTGAGTTTTGCTTTTTGCTCAGAAAATAAAAATATATTTGGTTAGGCTTTTCTTAGTAAACAAAAGTTTACGAAGACAGCAGGGCATACGAAAACTAAGACAAAGATAAATATGAACACGAATGAAAGGGAAGATGAATCCGAATACGTATAAGACGGCGAAGACATATGAGATGACAAATACGAACCGGAAGACGAATGCGAAGTTAAATACGACTACCATACCATTTGCATTACCTATTCCAGTACCATTATCTATAACAACACCATTCCTATTACTATTGCCATTAACAATATCATTACCATTACTATAACCATTACCGTAACCATAACCATTGCCACCACCATTTTCATTACCATTATCATTACCCCTACCAATACCATTACTATTACCAATGTCATTACAATTACAATTACCATTACAATTAGCTTCACCAATACAATTGCCATTACCCCACCGTATTTATCTAAATTTTTGTCTTCCTTGTCTATCTATCTTTATCTTTAGCTTGTTCTTATCTGTATCCAATTTGCATGACAAAAAACAGCAACAGCTATAAACTCAAAAACTAATGTTGGGCTACTCCTTACGTACTCAGCATATTGCTTTAAACTTGATTTTTTGCGTTGAAATATAAAAGATAATCATTATCTGCAGTCCCTGGTAATCATAGCTCCTCAATATTGCTAGAATGCTCTCTTTTATCATTTCACATCGATTTCCCCTCTTTCTCTCTTCTAACGCAGAAAGTTTTCCACTTATCTTAAAATTAAGAGATCAGTAGAAGTACTAACTGCTTTCTTACCTTAATATCTATACAGCTTTCGGCGCTTTCCATTCACAGACAATGGCACTAAACGCCACTTTTCGTCTTTTCAATAAATCTTTCAACTGTCTATAAAGCGCAAATATTATAGACAACAGTGCAAAAAATATCAATTAACATTCTTTGCATAGGGAAGTAAAATGCAAAATGAGATGAGAGGGCGCTACGCCGTGACACACTTACACACAAAAGCTTACTGGCAGACAGGCGAGCGTGCTGAGAGATGCGAAATCTCACGAAATGTGCCAGCCGAATTTATGAGGCCATAAAAATTAAATGCCTACATGACTTAATATGCCCCAAAGTGGTGGGCAATTTTCACAGCCCACCTTATAAATCACAAAAAATGAAACAAACGCCAGAACAGCGCATAAAAATGTGAATATAGCGACAAAAAAACACAAGCAGAACAAAGGCAATAACTATCAATGGAACTAAGTAAGTGAAGATGTGGCAGCGCAGCGTGTATGTAATTAACATTTTTTTTTTGGGTGGAAGCAACTACATACAGACAATAATACAACGACACATGAAAGCAGCTACTTATGTAGTTACATATGTACATACGTATGCCTCTACAATACGCACGTATATAGACTCTACAATATCAAAAAAGAAAAGCCGACAAAAATATCAAGCAACAAACCAGCAAAGCTTCATCAAAAACGTGTAGTAGGAGGATGCGCTGTGCCTTCAAAAAAAGCACCAAAACAAGTTTGTGTAGCGCAAAAAAAGTGGAGCAAAGTTTTTGGCCAGCTATGTGAGCACATATGTATGTATGTAGGTATGAATACTACGCCCTTTTTCAGTTCGACGTGATTGCAAGTGCAAATTATATATCTGCCTGTATGTACATACGTCGCATGCGTATACATATGTATATAGAAATATGAAGCGAAGCAAAGTTAAAGCGGCGTGCCACAGACTATATAGAGAGTGATATGATGAGGTGAAGTCGTGCGGTTGCGGTCAGTGCGCGTCACACATTTTACACGTAATTACATAAATTGGCACGCAACGTTTTTGGGCGCGTTCGTCCATTTTACGTACATACATACATACATTTGCACGAACTGGTGGAATTCGTATGTAAGTTTATCTACAGGTATTATTTTCATATATGTAGGTTTATGAAAAGTGGCACGTGATGACACCCATATGTTGTTGCTTTGCCAGTAGGAAAAGGTACTACTTTCAACAATTTTTGACTTTAAAAAAGCAAATTTTCTAAAGAACTGAATTTGTAAGAAATACCAGGTTTTATGATATTTTCGGTGAGGCTGCTTTTGTAAAAATTAAAGCTTTTACAACTAATGAAAACGCTAGAAAAGTAAACAGAGCTTATTAGGTCCCTAAAACTCAATGATACATACATATATGTATGTACTCGGTTCCAACTTTGATACTCTGAGAATTCCACCCATAATAAGTTTTCTATTGAGCGATGCCTGGCTAGTGCACTTTTCGAAGGATATAAATTTTATTATTCGATAGCATTCACCCCGCTGCACAGTGGTTCACAATTGGCATTTTGTGTTCACAATTCACTGGAGCCTGCATTTTTCACTCAATTTGATCAATTTTTTTATTTTTAATTAAGGCTAATGAAATTTCCCAAGAGACCAGTTAAGCCCGCTTTTTGAATTTTTGTTTGTTTGTATTGAATTTTTTAGTGCAAAGTGCAGAAAAGGTAGCAAGTTTGAAGAAAATGAGTTGGCTGTTTTCAACAGAAAATAAAAATTTCAAACCAATTTCCATTGATACCAAATAATTGATATCAAATAATTTTATTGCCACTTTTTAAAAATGTGGCAACAATCTTCAAACATTCTTAATGTTCAAACTAATGTTTTTCAACGTTCTTTAGCTTAACACCCGTATTTTTATATTTCAAATAGTTTTTGTATATATTAATTGAATTCAACTTTTCAAACAGGTGGCAACCCTCTTCAAATGTAGTTTTAAGCTAAAAAATTCTTAAATAACCTTCTTCTCACAATGTGACAAACCAACTGAAGAAATAGGTTGAATTTGATTTTCAAAACATGTGGCCACCCTCCAAATATAGCTCAGAAATAACGCCTTCTTAAGTAATGTGAATTTAACTTTTTAAACGGGTGGCAACCCTCTCTAAACACCTCAAAAATGTTGTTAGTGTTAAAACTAAAGATTTCTCATTATCATTTTGCTTCGCATATTTCAATATTTCATTG
>NW_023458559.1:36408920-36409842 GCF_013731165.1 Rhagoletis pomonella
TAACTTTAAAATACTTTTCAGATAATTTGTTAAAATAGTTAAGATTTACTTTTTTAGTGGTTTCGTTACAAGTTATTATTAACAATTTCTTTTAATTTTTGCTGCTTAATTTGTGTTGTTTTATTTTTTTAGGTTTGCTGGCTGGATGAAGCTGCTTTTTGGGCCAAAGATGTTTGTGGAAATTTTAATTAGTTTTTGCTCATACTTATGTATATATATGAATATCAAAAGCGCTAAAGATTCAATAAACTGACGATTTTGATTCAAACAACTGATTGGATAGCTTTTTTAATGTTCCAAGGTTAGATTGGATTAGGGTGGGTTAAGTTGCGGACAAATGCAGCTGGCTTGTTTGTGAACATGGCTAGTAGAACTTCCCAAATAAAAGTGTCAAGGTGTGCCATAGCATGGAGTCCATGGAGGTGGAAAGGGTGTCATTCTTAAAATCGTCTTGAGACAGTGTCGTAGATGATAACCAATCCACTACCGAAGGCTTTCGAGGCACCACTACCAACCAGCCGGGGGGATGATTTTAATTAGCTTATGACCTTGTTGCAGGCTTGAGTCGATTGGGTCAGAGTTGTGCTATGCCTTGGACTGGCGACTGGCTTCACTCCCGAAAAAATTTTTGCAAAACCGGCCCGTTGGGCTAGGTCGGATTGGTTTTTAAGGCCTTGTTTTTCCGAGGCTAAGTTTTGGGTGGTTCCTTTCTCATAGCATTATAGTATAGTAGTAGACCTGGGAATTTATTTGGGGAGGGGAGTCCTTACTGCCATAGTAAAGCCATTCTACCTCCTGAGGTGACGCGGTTTCGATTGGTTGCAAAGTGTCCAATAGACATGATTGCGTGTAACATCCTGAATTTGGGAGATTTTAGCGTCGATGTGGTAATCTTTGAATAGAACGAGAGGACCCGCTCACA
>NW_023458559.1:36410242-36479564 GCF_013731165.1 Rhagoletis pomonella
AACTTTCTTATTTTCAATTTCACTCATTTTGCATTTATTATATCAATCGCGGCCACCGTACCGCGCTATCTGCTGTGAATTGGGTCACACAGCAGCACCTACCAGCCAGCTACAACCCAAAAGTCTCAAGAGTCTTTCAGCAGCATCACCCATACAAACAGCTCAACTCTTATCCTCAGCAGACTGCATTTACAACAACATCAACCTGCAGCAAATTTGCTAACGCCACAAACGTGTATGTATTTTCGCAGCAGCGCTATGGGAGTTGTCAGCTTAGTTAGCGCTCCTTTGTACTTCAAGCACCTGGCTGTGCACTGTAGCGGTAAACTCTTGCCTTTGCACTTTATCTGCTTAGCTGTTCTTATTGTTGTTTTTTGTGTAGTTTGCTTATTGCCTTTGGTGCATCCGTAATCGATTTACTCTCACTCCATGCTCGTTTGTATGCATGGCGCATTGTGTCTGTGCTGCAATAAAATTGCAATTAATTTTTATTGACAAATATAACAAATTGCTATAACAACAAAAGGCATAAGGCGACAACGTTAAAAGCGCGTACGTATATATTTTAAGAAAATGTGTTAAATGTATTTTTGTATGTAGAAACTTTTTGCATTGTTTTGTGCTTTGGCGCCTCTGGTGTATTTTGCCTGCTTGGTGATTGGCCGAACGAGTTTGCGTCTTAAGTCTTTTGTTTGTGATTCTAAGTGAATTGCTTTGGCAGTTGACTAAGCTTTTAATAGGGTCATAGGTAAATATTTAAAAACTTATGTATTTTCGAAGAAAGATTAACTTCTGCGAAGCCAAATTATTACACAAAAACGAAGATACTCGTGTATGTATAGTAAATGGGTGCCACTATTTTGTCGTATGTACATAAGTTTAACCATTAAAATAGAAAGGAAGAAGTTTGCAATATATTTTGAATATGTTTAGTTGTAATTTATTAACACGAGCTTTATTTTTGTTCTCGTTTTTTTAATAAATTGCTTGGGTTATTTTTTTAAATATTATTTGAAAAATTATCTTAGTCTTACATGGCAATTCTGGCTAAGATGTCGTTTGTAAGACTATTGAAAGACAAGACAGTTCGAAAGTCTTTGTTTGTTCTGGCACGAAAATCATACAAAAAAGCTCCGTTGGCAACTTTCCTAGTGCAAAGCTTTTTCGACAAAAATCATTTGAGCATGCTCCAAATGAAGATGTACATATGTATATAATTTTGCTCGCGCTGCTCTAACAGTCGCAATGGCCGAGGGAGCAAGGCAGCGAATTTAATTTTCTTTTAGTTTTTAGATTTGATTGTTTAAAAATAAGTATGTACATACATTAAATGTAGGATACAAATTTTTATATGAGATTTCCTAAGCATCAACACCAACGTCGATGCTTCTATAGTCGAATATATCACATATAAATTTTGGCCACGATTGGAGTCGGTTAAGGCGTGGCGCACAGCGGTCAACATTCAGATTACCTTATGAAGACGTCTAAGCCGACTCCAATCGCGACCAAAATTTGTATGTGCTACCTTCGACTTTGGTAGTATCGAGTTTAGGTATTAAATGAAAAAAAAAAAATATTTTTAATTTTGTGAGTCTCTATGGAGCATCTGGCCTTGGACCCCATTACATCACTCCTTAACCGACTTAAATCGGTACCAAAATTTATATGTGATATCTTCGACTATGGTAGTATCAATTTTAGGTATTAGATGAAAAAAATTAGTTTTAATTTTTTGAGTCTCTATAGCAGAATCTGGACTTTGCCCCCTGTGCGACACTCCTTAACCACCTCCAATCGGGACCAATTTGTATGTGATATATATGACCGTGGCAATACCGATTGAAGGGGTGATGTGCATACATATTTTTTAAATTTCCTTTCATTTTTAGAATCCATTTTTATTTCCAATTTTTTATGTAATTAATTTAAAAAAATATATATTACTTTGTTTCATTTAATTTGTAGAAAAGTTGCTTTCTTCAATTTCTATGTAAATTTTTTTTAATAAATTTATTTTAATTTCTTACTTTTATTGCTTTAATATAAAATATATATGTATACATATATGTATATAGGTATTTAATTTCATTCATTATTTAAAGACTTTTTTTCTTCGCGTTTTAGTTAAATTTTTTAATTAAGTTTCTTGTAATTTTTAGATTTAAGAGTTTCAAAAAGAACTACAATTGTATTAACAATTTAGGAACTTTTTTTTTAATTTTCTTTTAGTTTTCGAAAAGAACTAATTTTTTTTTTTATTTGATTTAATTTTCAGGAACTTATCTATTTCTCTTCTTCTCAATCTCAGTCCCAATTCTTATGTTTACCCTTATCTGTATCTTTATTTATAGCTTTATCTTTATTTTTATCTTTATATTTACTTGCATTCTTATCTTTACCCTTATTTTTATATTTTTATGCCTTTAGGTTTGCCATTATCTTTATAATTTTTATCTTTATATTTTTTTTTCTTTCTTTATCTTTAGTTTCACCTTTTTAATTTGTCTTTATCCTTAACTTTATCTTCCTATTCATCGTTATTTACAACTTCATCTTTATAATCATTCTCATCTTCGTCAATATCTTCATATACAGCATCGGCTTCATCTATGTAATCATTTTCGTAATCACCTTCAGCTTCATGTTCATATTCATCCTCACTTTCAGTCTCACCATCATCTCGAAATTCATCTTAATTATTGATTCAGTAAAGCAATGAACAATCCCTTGTTACTCTGTAAAACTTGATCACACGTTTATACATTTCTCTGCTGGGATATGAAATGTGCGCTTACAGCCATGCACGTACTGAACTGCTTTGCCTACGACATGACTTGTTTTCAGCGCCATCGTACGGATAACTTATTAATTGCAACTCTTTGAAGTAAGCCAAACATCAAGTAAATCTTCAACTGTGATAAAGCAGTGCAATTCGGCATTGGGGTAGTGAACTTGGCTAGATCTTCAAAAAAAATCGCATATTCAAAGATTATAGCTTTGCTGTTATTCTATTGTTTCACTTACAAGTCGAAAGATGTCGCTATACTTGAGTTGTGGAGTTTTCAGAGTGATAGCTATAACAAATCATTAGAGTCCGACCGATTAATCGGCATCGGCATCGGCTAGTATCGGCACAAAATTGAGCATAGGCATCGGCCTTTTTTCGCCGATTCTTTGCCAATTCTTTGGAATTTCTTTTCAAATGTTCAGGTGAAGCGACAGCCAACTTTAAAAACATTTGCAGACAACTCCCAAAAATTATTTTTATGGAGAACACTGCCAGCAAAAAAAATTACCAAAAATTAACGGTATTTTATAGCAGCTTGAAACTTGCACTTCATTATACTTGAATGAAATGGTCTACAAAACTGCATACCAAAATTCTGATTAAAAAGTTTGACATTTAGGTAAAAATAAGCAGAATTTTTCTAATTTTTGTACAAAGTGTAAAATCTGAATTTATATGGTGTTTGTTGTATACCAGTTAGACTTTTATAAAAAAAATAAATAAACATTAAATAAAAAAGACAAAATCGGTCAAAATATCGCAATTCTTTTATTTTGTGAACCACTATATGTATGTACATACGTACCTAGCATATAAGTTCTTATGCATTGAGTGCAAGAGTGTATTTTAGTACAAACGAAATGAAACTTTTTGTTCCTAAATTTTTTTTGCTTAGCACCATATAAAAAAGTGTTTTATGTAATGTACATAAATGTGATATATGTACATATATTTTTACACATACATATGTATGGAATGTTGCATAACGAGCCAGTTAATTCAATTATTTCTTTTCTTTGGTTTTTTTAACTCCGTGAAATGTACTGATTTTATGAATTAATACGTTTATTTGTTATTTTTATGGAATTGGCATCGGTATCGGCATCGGCCGATTCTTTCCCCATAAGCCGATTAAACGGCATCGGTACCTGTAAGAAAATTGGAATCGGTCGGACTCTACAAATCATCATACATAAGAGCAATAGGTGGAAACAAAGTCAAAACTCTGGTACACAGAGAAAATGATGCAGGTAAAATGCAAGGTTTTAAAAGAAATTGTAATATAACATTTTTTGATATAATTTTACTTTATACAAAATAAAAAATACAGTATTTGTACTTACGACTTTAAAACGAAACATTAGCCAAAAAAACGATCGTTTTAATATATTCACTTTTTTTTACTGAGGAGAAGAAACGACATTAAAGAAATAGTGCCAAAAATGCGTATTTTAAAAACTAAAATGAAACATTTTAGAATATTGGCCCAACAAGTTGTGGTGCGACATAATTTTCAACAAGCAAGATAAAACTAGACATTTTTAAAATAAAAACGTTAATTTATTTTCAGTCAATTAGGTATGAAAAACATTTACAACTAAAATGTTTTGCATTAGAATTTAAAAAGCTACCTAACTATAATGAAAAACTTTCATATGTTTGCATCAGTTGTCGGAAAAATTGTGTTCAGATAAATAAGTTACTTAAAATAAATAAATAAATAAATTACATATAACACATTGGTGGACTTCTTTGAAAGAAAAAAGCTTCGGTAAGAGTAACTTACAAAACCAAATTGTTATGGGCTATTAAATAATAATTTAAAAGTTTCTTAATTTAAATTACAGGATTTGACCAGTGTGAAGCACAATTAGCGGGCCCAGCTTGGAAGTAAAGCAGGAACATCTTGGTTTCAATATGCTATACATCTGTATTTCATTCATTAAATGTTGTAACTTATTTATAAGTATATGTATATCAATATATTTTTGACAATGTGTGTACCAAACGACTTGTTGTGATTTAATAAAAATAAACTTTGGATATCATATTTGAAAACGCATATTTTTAAAATGAAGAAAAAACATTTTAGGATTTAATTTCAATTCAATTATCAAACAATCATTTTTAAAACGATTTGAAAATGAGTAGTCCACTTGCAAACAGCGTTATGTGATTTCATAATAGAAAGCCATAAATTTGAAAAAACGTCTACGACAACAAGTAAGATTTAAGTTGAATCTTTTTTATTATTATCTGAAAATTTGGATAGATAAGAGCCTTATAAAATTGCAACACAACATACCATGACATAAGATAACATTAATAGTCTATACGACCTAAAACAGCTTTCTATGTTCATCAGAAGATGTACACTTTTGAAAGTTTATAAGTATGTATGATAGCGACTTTTGGAAGAATGAGTTAACATTTGGTGCTATTTTTTTCAGAATATAAAAAGATTTTGCACTGTGTTGTTAGTAGATATGAAACTAGTTTAAATACTGGAACGTAATCCACCAAAAACTAAAAATCAAAAAAAATTTACATAGCGCACTTTGCAAGTGAACTACTCAAATGTTCGTATCAAAAACAAAAACATGGATTTTGGAAATTGAATTGAAAATTTTCGTTCTCAAAATTTAAATAAATATTATAGGTGCAAAACCTGGGTCAAAACATTTTTGAAAGTAAAACGTTCCATACAAATTTGAAAAACAAAATTTCTCTGTAGAAAAGAATTTAATTTCCTCATCACGAAACGTTGAAATGAGTGATCAGAGTACTAATTAACGTCAGTTATTTTAAGAATATAAAATGATGATACAAATAACAACTAAATGCGTACTGGATCGGCAACGAGCGGCTCGTTTACATACACTTTACTGCTTTATCGATCACATGTTATATGCATGATGTCGAAATCGTCGATAATGATGTTTAAATGGAAGGTAGTGATAACCAGACATTGAACAACCGACCCTTAGAATATAATTAGTTTTATAATTCTGGTGACGCACCCTTATGTACAAACAGTGGCGCACACATTGATTTTTTGCAATACATTTTCACAATGTTTTACGTTCGAAGTTTAATACTTTGTGCACAATTCCGGAAAATTAAAAAAAAATCAAACAAATGTTCACCTCTGTATTATTTTTGTAGCCTATTCAAACAAAAATAACAAAAAACGGTGCGAAATTTTAGATATTTTATTCAAACTTGCACTTATCATATTACATTAAAGTCGAATAATCTATAAAACTGCATATTCGGATTTTTTAGTTCTGATTAAAATAATGAAATTTTATTGAAGTTTGTATTTTTTTTTTAAATTTATGTACAAAGTTCGAAACTTGGATTCATATGATTATTTTTATATAACGAGCTGTACTTTTATAAAAAAAAAATAATGAATACCAACAAAAGATTGTCAAGTATCGCACTCCTTTTATTTTAAACAAAGGTATACCTTTACATATGAGGTTAAGGGCCTATGGTAAGCTCCAACCTACCGAAAATGTGAGTTTGTTGTTTTTGACTCACAAACTTATCCAAACCTTAAACAATTTTATTAAAATTTCTCTAACTTCGGCGTGGCCGCGTTGATTTCAAATATTTTTTTTAAGGTATTACGCATTTTTTTCATACAAAAAATTTATCTAACATATGTATATTTATGGAAGAAAATCTGTGAAATATATTGCCAAAAATCTAGTTAAAACTTAACAATTTTTTCCTAGAAATTCTTATTAAGAACTTGCAATTTAGATAATCTTTAAGAATTTTCACAATTTTTGCAAAAAGTTGTAAATTTGGATCTATTCGGTTTTTGTTAGAGTATGAGCTATACTTAAAAAATAAACAAAAATAAATAGCGAATATTGGTAAAATATCGCGTCCCTATTTATTTTTCCACCACTATACACGTGGATATTTGAATTTTATCTCAGAATCAAAGCCTTTAACCGACTTCAAAAAAGGAGGGATTATCAGTTCGTTAGAATATTTTTTATTTTTATTTTTTTTGCCGCATAACCGATTCCGAGAATTTTTTTTTCATCGGAAAGGTGATACCTAAAGGGTGCTCCCATACTAATGCTTAGATCCGGTAAATGGTTCGTGAAGAAATTAATGATAATCTTAAATATTTATATGAGAATTGAAGTCGGTTTTGTTTTTTGCTTAAAAGTTAGATGTTATATTTTAGATTTGTCATATTTTTCAATATTTGTATTCTTCAGCATAAAAAATTTAACCATTTGAACCGAACCGAACCGCGCTCCAGGAATACCCATGAACCGGTTTTTGGACCGGTATAAGCTTCTTCTAAGTGGTTCGAACCGCTGAACCGAACCGCACCGTTTGGTTTGCGGACCTTTTGAAAATTCTGAAAAGTTCCGTTGATTGTTGAAATTTTTTTGTCGAGGGTGTTGCGCTGTTTCTTCCATATAACGCATGAACAAAATATTTTGCCAAAAATCAGCAGTTAGTCGTAGCTACTTCAAACTTGCACTTATTTTATTGAAATTTAATGGACCGCAAAGTTGTTTATTTCTATTTTTTATATTTACTTGTTTATAAAAAAAAAGAGCGGAAAATTGTTTTTTTGAAAACTGAGACTGAAAAATTACGATAGATGGCTGAAGTTTTGCCACGATTATTTTTTTGTGAAGGCCAACGAAATTTTCATATGGGAGCGACAGTCTAATGTATGTATATGTAAATAAAAAAAAAGCGAAAGTTTATTTCAAAAAATTTATTTATGACATTTTACCGTGAACAACTCTGATGATGGCTTCCTGGCGGTGTATGATTAATTTTCTAGAGAAATTTCGGTGTGATTCTTTTTACGCAATGAATTTCTTTTACAAAACATCAAACGATTGGCGATGTCGCCATTCAGCCATTAGCATCAAATCAAAGAAGTTTTTCAACAAAGAAGAAGGTTTGTACAAATATCCACCGCTGCAAAAACGTTTAAATGAAACTAAAGGGTATACCTTTTTAAAACGCCCACAAGAAAAATTAAACATTTTGTTGGTGTTTTGGGTTTGGCCCAAATTTTATTAAGTATTCTCCACAGAATATTTATTTTTAGTGCAAAGCAAGAAATTATATATTTCTTAACTAAATCTTAATAATATTTTTCATACTAAATACCTTAAATTTTTAGTTATTTAAGAGCTAAAAATTAAGACTAAAAGCAAAACAAACAAACCGGAAGACAATACTAAACCTAAAAATGTTGCCTATTGCATAAACTACGCCACAAACTAAGAATATTTAAGCTAAATGGAAGACAAATGATATAACCTAGAAGAATTAAGCTAATGTTAGATGAAACGTATTGCAATTTAAGTTACGTTGAAATCACAGTTTAATTACGAAATGAAAAATTCGCTTGCACTGTCATGTCGCGCAGCAGCAAATATGCGCACGCCAACTGCGGTCATGATGGCCTGCCAAGTTGTTGTTTGAAGAATGATGCAGCCACACTTCGACGTTAATTGCACAACGAAGCGCCAAGGTCAATAAACGCTGACGCGCGCATGCGCACATTCTCCACAGCACGTGTTGACAGTTGAATTTTCCCCAATAAAGCTTTACGTTGCTGTTGTTTTATATTTAACTGTTGCTTATTATAGTTACTTTTTTGTTGTAGTTATTATTATGACATCCATCCATTCCCATTTGTTTCTCTCTCTCTCTCGCGTTTTCTGTAACTTCTTGATTTTTCTGATGTTTCATGATTTACGGATTATATCAATAATCGCAATGTTGTTGCAGCTATGCTTGCCTGCCTTCTGTTCTGGTTGCAACGCATGCATGAACGCCCGAGTATTAGCCCGTAGTTGGCGACATAGAGCTACTACTCTTCGACTGCACTTGCACCTCCTTCGCGCGTCACACACACCGGAACCACCAGCATGCAATGCACTGCAAACGAGCAGCACCTTCCTTCAGTTTGAGGCTACCAAGTGCTGAACCCCTCACTGTGGATGTCGTTGTTATCGTTGCTGCCACTTATTCGCCTACTGCTTCTCCTCTTACTCCTCTCCTGCTTAAACTCAACGGTTTGCCGTACACACTCAGCTTCTCATTGTTGTTTTTGCTGTCGTCGACTGAGGCGCTCAGTTTGGGCAGTTGCTCGAAAAATGAATGCTTCTTTTTTGGAACGTTTGCTTGGATATGAGACCGCCATCTCGTCCTTGCACACACGATCCACGATTTCCTCATTGCTCTTACCTCGGAACTGCCGCCTGCGCCTCAAGATCGTTGTTCACTGAGTTAGTGTCTCGCTTTTTCTCTCTCCAGTATGAGTTTGGTGAATTGAATTAACTCAGCAAACAGGAAAATTTTACTGCTTACACTATGGATTTTATGAACTATAAATTTTTAAAGCTCTCGTTACACGTAAAACGCTAGCGATTGCTCAGAGCAAACGCTACATAGCGCTACGTTTATGTTGTTCTAACGAACGTTGCACTTGAAGTGTATGCCTTTGGTTGTGCGGAGTTGGTCTTTTATAGCCCGAGAAAGGCACTGGAATAGCCTTGACTTTGTTGCCATGGAATGCGCGATTTCCACCCCTAAAAGGGCACATTACCTTGCTGCTCACCCGCATATGCGGTCTAACGTCTCCTACACACACCCTCTCGTTCTCTCTCTCCCTCTCTCTCGCTTTTGCTCGCTCACATGCACAGCTATCAACTCCTTTATTTATTTTAGCAAACTCATCTTCCTAAGAAAGCAGTTTCCCCGAATTCCATGCACTCGCTTAGGGGTGGAAGTGCTGTGCTACGAGTTCATTAGGCGCACTACATCGAAATGTGTAGTTGTTGTTGCATATAGCAGGTTTGTGTATTTCCATGGCGCAGGTTAATAGCTGCAACCTTGAATCAGTGCCCTTGCACGGCTATACATAAGCATGTACCCACACACATACCTGCTTAGCATTTGAGTCATAATCTTTCACCCTCGAAAATTTTCTTGCTTTTCCCTAATCTGTGCTTCTTTGTTATTGTTTTGCTTATTTTTATAGATTTTTGAACGATTTTGAATTCCATTGGTGTCGTTAATGTCTTTGGTCGTTACCTAGTCTAAGTTGGTTGGTTTGTGGTGGGTCATCGTTGCATTGGCCAACTTCAACTGTACCTTCATTCTTCAGTCTTCTTGGTGTAGGCACACTTACATATACATACATACTTATGTAAGTATGAGTATGTGAGATTATAAGAAAAATTTATCTAAGGAAGTGTGTGTATAGAAAATTTCAATTGGTGGGCAGATATGGAAATTATGAATTTTGGTTAATTTCTTTGTTACAATTTATAGCTTTGTCATGTTGGAATCGAATATTTGACACACGAAAAATTTTATCGGAACATGAGTAGAATTTAAAATTGTAATTATTTACTACTAAAAGTGAGGAATATTTCCTTTAAAATACCCATCATGTTAACGATTTTTTATGGGTCCCCCATTGCATTTTTTGCGGAACCTATAAAAATAGTTTATATTAAAAATTATTAAATAAACAATTGGGTATTATTATTAGGAGCTTCCTGAATATAATGAGAGTCCTTTTATAGAAAAGTGTAGATTTTCAAGAATTCTATACCATTTCTACGAAAAATTGTTTTTATTTTTCATATAAAATACGTGAAAACTGTGAACGCTTTGAGCGACCTCTAAAGGTTTTTTTTATTTAAAAATAAAAAGACCAGGTCATATATTTTCAGTATAATTAGGTATCTTTTTATGCGGAATATGTGCGATGGCTTCTTGCGGCTTGCTGTTCCTAAAGGGGCTACATTCATAGGCTTCGCGGATGACGTGTGCAATGTCTTTACAGCTAAGATGCTGGCTTAAATAGTAGCCATAGCAGAGAGAGCTATAAAAGTAACTGAGGAGTGGTTAAGAGGAAAATCGCTAACACTAGCAGCCCACAAGACGGAATCCGTTATTATAAGTAGCTAACAGAAGGAGGAAAAGGTGCAAATCAGATTAGAAGACACCATTATAGAGTCCAAGTCGTATGTAAATTATCTCGGTGTCTTGATTGACCATCGCCTTTGCTTCCGGGACCATCTGGAATCAGCAAACCACAAAGCGGCGATGGCAACAGCAGCCTTTTCTAGATTAAATGCGAACATATGACGACTAGGGCAGCAGGCTAGACACGTCTTAGTGGGGGTGGTGAGGTCAATACTCCGTTACGGATCGACAGTCTGGCGTGACGCTTTCAAACGGGCATCCTACATACGAGGCATTAACGCTACATACCGCTTATGTGCCCTTAGGGTATGGCCCAGGAGATATCCCAAATAAAAATAGCGCGGCCGGGTCAGCCTCACACATCGCGCACAACACTTAAAACCGCAGCGAAAGTACAAAGCGTAGAACAGTGGCAGACCCCTTGGAATATGTAGCACAACAGATGGACTTATCGCCTGTTTTTGGAAAACAACAATAAAAATACTTGAAAATAAATCGTTAATAGGCCAGAAAGTAACAATAAAATATTGAAAATTTTTCTTTAAGGAGTAAATGAATTTTTTAGCTCTTTGCTCCAGCTCCGCTCCAGCTAAAATCCTTTGCTCCTTAGCTCCTTGCTCTTTTGCTCCGCATCTTTCAATGCATCGACTTGCATAGGATTTTTTCTGTACAACTGAAAAACCGGAATGACGGTTCGATGCAATAGATATGTCAGTTAAAAAAAAATCAATACATCGATGCATCGACTATTTATACATCGACTGGAAAATTTTCGATGCATCGAAGCGAAATATCAATATTTTCGATGCATCGATGTTTTTCCGGTATCCCTAGTTTCACGCGAAAAATTTTCAAGCACCCATAGTAAAATCATAGAAACGAAAAGTGAACCAGTTCGAGGAAAATCAAGCTCATAATGGGACTAAATGATTTTTTCGGAAGCAGAACGATATTTTTTGCAGGCCCAGGCAAGTTTTAAATTAGAAAACGTTTTTTTTTTTAACTGCGGTGGCTCCTCGGCTAGCAACGGTATACCTCCGAGTGTATCTCTGCCATGAAAAAGCTTCACATAAAATCCATTTGCCGTTCGGAGATGCCGTAAAACTGTTGGTCCCTTAACTTGTGCAATAATATCCAGACGCGTACCACCAATTGGAGGAAAAGCTTGGAAAACTACAGATAAGTGAAAGATCGCCGATCGTGCGAAAACTCCCCATCTCAGAAAATGGTCCAAAAAACCATATCTCAGCTTCCGATATATTGAATTTACATTAAGAAAAGCCGTCGAATCAGCAGCTGAGATGTGGCGTTTTTGAATCAAATTCTGAAATAGGGCGTTCTTAAACCATTTGCTGAGATAGGACGTTTACAAAACTGTAGCCGAGATAGGGCGATCTTTCACTCAGCCGACGATATATTCAAAAAGCAACGCATATCTACAGAGACGGTTCCAAATTGGACGAAGGAGTAAGAGCTGCAGTAACTCCACCGAACCGGAATTTCATAAGTCTACCAGATCAAGCCAAAGTTTTTGCAACAAAGAAAGTGACAGAGAAACTACATGAAATAAACCCTCCAATCGAGCAGATTAACTTCTAAATAGATAAATAGATAGTCGGGCGGTCCTCAAGGCTCCACTTTCATGGACAGTAAGGAGTCGACATACATACATTTGGTCCCATGAAAAAGTAGTATCTGGCAACGCTATCGATGTCATCATCATCTATGTGAGATGTTTTATGTTCAGCCAGCATAACCTAACCTTACCTAAACTTTGTATATTTTAGAAAAGGTTGTGGAATCAGTTTTTTCTTTTATCATCCGATTGTTATTCTTTTGGTGACTTGGATGCTTGGTTCGAAATTCAATCATTACTAACTGAACACAAAAAATATACACGGAATGCTTTCCAAAAGGTTATCCGCTCAAAAATGTATTTGAACCTACACCTTAACTTCTCGCCTTTTTAGTGACTTTAGTTTATATTAGATTTTCAAAAAGGAAAGTAAGATGTATCGAACATGTTTAGATAACCCCCTGAAACTAAGGATCCAGCTAAATAATGACTCTCTATGTATGATGCCAAATGAAAGCTTACTAAATAAAAGCTTATTGCATTCCCTGAGCTAAGCTGTACCATTTCACACTTGAGTTCTAACAAATCTTAAAAAAGTCCCATACGCAACTTCTTTTACAGCTTCACCAAGCAGCTGTTTTTAATTGTCATGTTCTAAAAATAAAAATAAAAAATTATAAAAGAAATAAATCTCTAAAAGTCACATAGTCTTAAACCAACCCATCGTAGGATTTAAAGCCAAAATTTATTATCCTTAATAATTGAATTGCATTGATTTGTAACGAATCGATTATGTTTTGCGCATGCGCAACACTACATATTAATTCTCCCAGAAGCAAAAAATAAAATAAGATTAGTAGCGCAATACAAAGAGTAGGCAAAAAAGAGTAGAACATTTTTCGCCTACATTTACGTGTGCTAGAAAAAGGAAGGGCAGGACAATGAAGAGTCAAAGGCAGGACAATTTACAAAAAAGCAGGCCGAACTATTGACTCATAGTAAAGCGTAGCGAATTTTGATAGAAAAAATTTGTGTAACGTTTCTTTTTATGCGTGAGTGATATGATTTTTCTTTTGCTTTGCGCATTAGAAGCACAGCAGGACCAAGCATATTTACACGCGCTGGCGCAGTCGGTCAAACAAAGTAGCCTATGTAGAAGCAGTGGGCTTCTTTTCATAGGCGACGTTTTCGGATTTCTTAAACAGTTTGTGCCACAAAATTTTATTGAAACTATTTCACTCGAAACGAAATCAATTTGACACGAGTCATTGCAATTTTTACCCAAATTCCTTTGCAGTGAAAATAGAGAAGAAATTTATTCTTCAATTACCTCTATTTGTCAACGGCTTCGATCGTTGCAGCTGTTTTATGTCTGACATGAAATGAAGATTGTCCTACAAGTAGCTTGATTTCAGGGAAATCAAAGTATGCAACACCAAATTGTCACCAACAGAAATGTTCCAGTCCAGCAGAAAAGCGTTGACACTGTGAAAATTGCGATTTTCGCGCCAACTTAGAGGGAATTTCATGGAAAACTCAATGAATATTGCTTAATTTTTGTGAAATTTTAGGCTTTTGTGTGGTTTCATGGCGAATGGAATTGGTAATGGAAATGGAATTTATGGTGCTATGGAAATTAACTGAACTACTACAATTTATTTATTTCTTTAGCAAACAATCTGCATAAAAATCAACAAAGAGAAAAAATTGTCTTGGACGTTACCGCGTGTCCCCTGTCCACTATTTTTAGGACTAAGTTGTGGAATCAGCAACATCATCGCAGGACCTAGAGGTCCGTAGAGGCTTAGAAGGACCGGGGTACTTCGTTTTGGAAAGGTGCTGGTTTGAGTTTACGAAGGCATCTATCTCTCTTTTCTTTTCATTTACAGTTTTCGGCTAGGATACCTTTGGAGCTCTCCACTATCCTCTTCTGCTTCTCAGTCTGTGGATCGTCACCAAAACTCTTGAGAAACCCGAAGGCGGTTCTCTCAGCCCCCTCACAGATGCACGAAGCGCCATTTTCGCCTTAGATCAGGTAAGGCGGGTAACTTTGCTCGCGAAGCGTTAATTTCTACAAGGTACCTCTACAATTCCGGCCGTTCTTTAACTACTCTAGTGGATTTGATTCGTGACAGCTCTGAATGTAAAGAACTGACAAAACAACTCTATCGGCCAAGCAGGACTGTTTTGACTATATTGCTGATTGCTTGGCTCTCTCGAGGGCCTCGCTTAAACCAGAATCGATTTCGCCGAGATTTTCGAATTTTTTCTGAATGTGTTAGTATTGAAGGCGTCTCTAAAGCCTTTCTAAAGGGTTTTTGTTTCTGGTAACGCCAAAGAATTCCGGGGCTGAATTATTGTTAGGCATATTCATCTATGTCATAGGTCGCAAGCAGAACCGAAGCCCATTACCACCCTGGATTTAAGGCAGGGGTAAGGAATGATCGACCAAAGCAGAGCCCCATATCTCAATCGCGGATTTTTTTCTTTTTTTTAATTAAATTTTTTCTTTTTTAATGTTTTTTTTTTGTAATTTAATTTTTATCTTTCTTGATTCGAATTTCTTTTAATTTTTAGATGTTATTCATATAAAAATAATTGGGGTATTCACAACGGTGTCGTAAGTGTCGTATTGTTGTATGTCGTAAGCTTTACACACCTAAAAATATATTAAGGGGGTTCGCAAGGTACCATCAGAGTCATATTATTGATTTTCGTAGTGTTTAAAAATAGTTGGTTGTGGTTTCAAGTCCTCTAAACATTTATTTACGCTTTTAAAGTTTACGACATACAACAATACAACACCTACGACACCGTTGTGAATCCCTCAAATATTCCTTTAAATTTCACTTGAGTTTTAGGAACATAGCGTCACCTGAAATGCAAAATAACATATCATCAACGTCACTGAAATGCAAAAAGTCGTAACTTATCAAAAATTCAAAATTCACATTTTGAATGCTATGATAGATTTTATCAAATTAACACATCGTTTTATGAAAAACCAAAAAAAAACTGGCACGACTTTTCCATTTCAGTGACGATGATGATACGTTATTTTGCATTTCAGGTGACGATATATAATTTTTTTTCTTTTTAATTTTTTTCATCTTTTAATTTTAAGATTTTATTGTTTTTTTTTATAATTAAATTTTTAGAAACTTAGTATATTCATTTCTTCTTTTATAATTTAATTTGTTTTTGTTTTTTGATTTAGTTTTCCTTTAGTTTTTAGATTTTGTTTTAAAAATAAAAATATTTCTTTTTGTTAATTTGTTCACGTTTTTTTATTCCAATTATTGAAAAAAAAAATATTTATTTTTGCTTCATTTTAATTTTACTTAGATAGGTATATTTTTTAAATTTAATATTTTTTTAGTTTTTATTGCTTTAAAAAATTTTTGCTAAAAGGCAAACAGCATAACGCTAAGACATCCTCGCTGGCAGATCTTTCAATTAGTCTTACGAAAGACAGAAAAGAGCTTTTAAGATAATTTCCAGGCTTGAAAATAGTCTTACGGATGATTTTTGCCTTTCGAAAGACTGCGATGAGTTGAAAGACTGTTGCCAAAATTGCGCTGTTGAGCACTTGATTGCCTATAGCTTACAAGACACACCCACTAGCTCTTCTTGCAATAAGGGAATGAGGCGGCGGTACATCTGCCTCTTGGTATGAGGCATTGTAAGACTCGTCTTGGGAGTTCGTCTCCAGACTACTCTACCCTAAAAAAATCTACTCCGGTACTTCGATTAGATTCTCGGCGCTGCTTACGCATAATTTAGGCCATGTCTGTGAGGATTCGTATGTATCAATGAACATTTCAGCCAAGTCAGTTTCTATGGAAAGCTGAGAGCCCAAATATATGTATCAGTTATTAAAAAATAAAATCTCTGTTTATGAAGATATTGCACGTATTTTTACTTTAAGTAAGTTGAAGGGTGAAATCTACGTTGAAATTGTTGACAGTTTGCATATTGAAGAAAGAAATTCGAATCCGGGAAGATTCAGTTACTCCGAAAAAGGATTTTATAAACATCTGCTTTGTTATTCCTTAACAAATAACGCTATTTAAGCGCATCAAACGCTCAAATGCGCATCCTTTGAGCCAAGAAATTTGCCAATATAAACAAGTCGAAGCAGAATCTACAAACAACAACTGCATTTGTGCAAATGTGGCAAGTCAATAATGAACACACAAAAAAAACAATACTGATGCTAATGACGCACCTAATGGCCACCGCTTGAAAAAATATTTACTCAGAATTTAAATAAACATTTTTTAGCAAAAGTGAATTTTTTTCTTTAAACACGTCACTATTGTTTCCACCTAGTCAAGCAAATATTTTGTCTAAGCAAATGATGCTCATTAACTTTTTGCTTTTCGTATTTATTTAGGCAATAGACAAAAATTAATAAGTCAATAATGTCCATCTAAGCAGATTTGCGGTTGTTTGCTTAGGCAGTCTGCAGTTAGCGGTGGCAGTGTTTAATTTGTATGAACAAGCAAAAATTTGTGTGGTACAACGAATGATTTGTAAGTACATGGAACAGTAGCGCATCATGCGAATTCGATATGAACAGCGCAGCGGTTTTTTGGGAGCGGCGAGGGCACTTAGTGAATTGGCTACCTAATTTACCTGGCGGCGGCTGGTTTTGGTGGCTTACGCAGGACATCTAAGCGTTTAACTGCCAGTTAAGTGTGGCTTTAAGACATTTCCAGCATATCTTAAATGTGTTTTTAGGTATTTTATAGCATCTTGCTTTATGCTAATATTTATGTAGTGAAAATTTTAAGGTAAATTAGCTGCTGTTTGCTGTGGAAAGCTGTTTGTGAAAACAGCTGGTTGATTGGTAGACACAATGCAGGCATTTTAATGCACACCAAAAATGGATTGGAGGACAAAGCCATATATATGAGTATGTATCTAAAAACAATTAAAATAATATAATAGATAACACAGGTGGGTGTGAGCTGGCCGTAACCTCTTACGAATTTGAGAATGTCCTTCTGCCGAACTCCGAAAAGCTACAGACAAAATATTCTGTACTATCATCCTCCAAGAAAAATATATTTACACATGATACCGATGGTGACAATGGGTACGTAATTCAATTCTTCTACGTTTGAGAAAAAATTTCGCCACTATCTAGCTTTATCGAGGGATTCTTGATTATACTGCAGATGTCAGTATTACACGAGTCCTACTCATAATATTTTATTCCCTATAATTAGTGCCGATCCAATTGCATGTTCCCAGTGTCCGCTGTTAGCTATGTAATGCGGCACCCAAAAAACACGATTCCTCAAATAACGCAGTGTCGCAGCATCGGACAGAAATCAAACTTATTCTATTTTATAATTGACATCACCCCGAACTTAACAAATTCGGACTAGGTATACTCGGTTCCCAATTCTTTTCGAATAGTCGGTGGTAACTACAGGCTCAGATTTGGTATCCACGCCACCTTTCAGCAATTATCAAGCTTGCTACTTTATATATAGCGAAACTCCGATTGAAAAACTGTCGTCATTGCACCTAAAGTTGAAGGCATCTTGTGTCTTGGATCAAGCTTCTAAAATCTTTGTATAGCCCTTATTCTCATCCAAGAGAGCAAGTGATGTACTTTTTTTCAAAGAGTGCAAAAGTTCCTCGGTGTGTTTCTGGTTAAACCACGGTTATAAAGGCTTAAAGACTACTTAGCTATCTCGGTCACACTGGAGATAAATTTTCTACAATTGATTACAAATCGATGGTTGTAGGTCGTTATTTGCCTCGCTGGTCTGCAAACAAATCTGTTATTTTGTTCCTTTCGGCATTGTTATGCCCGAAAAATCAGCAGAGATGTGCGTTGGCTTGACTCAGTAATGCATATGCACTCGCAGCGAAATCTTTTATTTTCGGCAATAGGGAAAACCCAAAATAGATTCACCTCCTGTCGGTTGACCGCTGGGTGCACAGAATTAAAGGCAGCATTATCCAAAACCCTCTCATCAGCATGATTTCTATTTTATGAATGCAAAATAACAATTACTTTTGACTTCAAAATTATATATCTTAGATAACAGTTATTGAAGGCTATTAGATAAAAATCAAAAATAAAAATTACAAATAAAAATTTATTTTCAAATGAGGATATTTAAAAAGAAACTTGCAGGAAAACAAACTCCCGATAACGTCTGCATGACTCCTGCACGACTTTACAACTAACTTAAAGTCAGTTTTGTCATAGCTAATTAAAAGGTAGTTATTTATCGAACTCCTGCAAGAAAGCAATTTAGAAGTTGGTTAATCAATTGATAATTGTTTTCTGCATTGCTGTCATTGAAAAGTTCACTATGAAACAAGTAAGAGGGTCTAAGTTCGGGCGGAGCCGAACATTAAATACCCGGCGCATGTATTAAATATAGGTTTTTTCACCTTTCCGAAACCTTCCGCTAGGTGGTAAGCCGGGGTGTATCAATTTTGAGTAAATTGGCGTCCTTTAATTTCGAAATATTGAAGTTGCAAGCATTTCTGAAATTTACCGTTATATGAGAAGCGGCTGTTATTTTAGTCCGATTTCAATAATTTTCAACGTTTTGCTTATATGTGGCAAGCACAATAACCACACCGAGTTTGGTACAAATTAGTAGAACGGTTACCGATATACATATATGTGATCATAAGTGGGCGGTGCCACGCCCATTTTCCAAAATTTTATAATATTCTTTTCTTTTCGTCTAAAAATTATTGTAAATATCAATTTTGAGTGAACTATCTCCAGTAGTTACTAAAATATCGCAGTTTTCTTATTTCTGAAAATTACCGTTATATGGGAAGTGGGCGTGGTTATTGTCCGATTTTAAAAGGTTTCGGCTATTTGGTATGTTGTGCGAAGGCCAACAACTGTGCCAAGTTTGGAAGAAATTGGTGCAGCGGTTACCAAGATATATACATGTAACCATAAGTGGGCGTGGCTACGCCCATTTTCCAAAAATTTATAATATTCATATTTTTCGTCTAAAAATTACTGCAAATATCAATTTTGAGTGAATTATCTTCAGTAGTTAATAAAATATCGCAGTTTTCGTATTTCTGGAAATTACCGTTATATGGGAAGTGGGCGTGGTTAAAGTCCGATTTCGCCCATTTTCAATACCAACCTACCTTGGATTAAGGGAAACCCACATACCATTTCATTGAGATATTTCAATTTTTGCTCGAGTTATCGTGTACACGGACGGACGGACAGACGGACAGACGGACAGACGGACGGACATACAGACATGGCTTAATCGATTTCTTTTTCATCCTGATCATTTATGTATACATTTGTCTATAGATTCGTTTTGGCTGTTACAAACAACCGTTATGTGAAAAAAATTAATATACCCTTGTGCACAAGTGCGCTCGGGTATAAAAAATGTTCTACAACCAAGGGCGCAGTTAACTCAGAATCAGTTATCTACAGATTTTCAGTACAAAGTTGTAGAACATTTTCTTCATAGTGAATTTTTCAATGACAGCTTTCATCAGTAACTGTCAGTCGGTCACTATTCATTACAGTTATCGGGACCATCATAATCAATTAAACCGATCACCGTTCACAAGTTTTTAGAAGTTTATAGTGGTTCTGAGATCTTCCAAGTCGCTTAACATTAGAGGAAAATTTTAGGGTATTTTTCCTGTCTAACAGCATCAAGCTCTTTCTTGTTCTTGTTTGGGGCTGTATCCGCCAAACACCGATAACGCTCTCGCATAAATATTTCCGGTTATCTCCGAAAGCGCGGTGGCATAAAATGGTTCGGTGGGACCAATTACATTCTCGTCGAAAGTGCGGATGGAATGACAACCTTGGTAGCAGGCATCGCTTTTTGAAAATTGATTTCTAGAGAGTGGCGAATCTGATAACACAGCGAAATATCTAATTTCATCTCCATTTTATTTGGTTTCTTGCTTTTTGGATTTGGAGACAATTTTTGTGCTTTAACGTGCTGCTGTAAGCGGCGAAGACGACCAGCACTGTATGATTAGCTGAGGTTTTCTCGTACTAAATTGATCGAATGTGTGGCTGAAGATAACTACTTTATTCACTCGAATATTAAGGTCATTAAAAATTATTATTCTATCGTAGCGCTGATATGAGCCTCTTAAGGACCTTTGAAGTGATCCCGCATCAGTCAGCCGCATGGATCCAAATGAGAAGGCTACCCAATTTGTTGTTTTTCAGAAGTGCCGACGATAACCTGCTAGAACAATTTTACCGGATTTTAACTTCCAGATCTCCGAGTGATGTTATCCACAATGCATTCTCGGCAATGAGTTCAGTTTGAAGGTACCCAAATATCGCCTTGGACTTCTTGTTAAATCCATGTAAAAATAAATATTTACATTAACCATTTAATTATGAAATAAATATATTTATCGCAGACGCATTACACGCACTAATCTGCGTATCACATGGATAACAAGCGAGTATCAAAGGTAAGCGTGCAAACCATGCCAAATACAACACTCGAACAACTCGAATCAAAAGGATAATCAGCATCGCAAATACCAGCGTAGAAATCGGAATTTTCTTGCTTAAACAGCTGGAAAAAATTCACACAAAGAGCGGTCGTAAAAAGTATTTATGAGATCCAATAATAGCAAGCGAACAACTGTTTAAAAAATATGCTGCTGCAGGATAAAGGAATGCGTTAATTGAATTGCAACCGAGTAAAACGAATTGATTTCTCTATTGAAAACCCAAAAGCAGAAAGTGTAACAAATTGTAAAGGAAAAGTTAATGTCATAGAAAATCACACAAGCAGAACCGATGAGATCAGACTGCACTCGCTTGGGCAAATCCATTTTACTTGTTCTGCGCTGGTTTTGTTATTGTCGCTACAAGATTTTTCAGGATAATACGCAGGCGGCACTTTTTTGTGTTAAAGAATCGAGAGTGAATTTTAATTCATGAGCGATTTGAGAAGCGTGAAAAATTGCAGCAAGATGTGGGTGTATTCATTAACATATGTTCATGCATGTGATGTTGTGCGAGGATATGTATGTAGGGACTTTGAGGCGGCAGTGAATAGATAAAAAGTGAATGTGATGGTATGCAGAAGTTGGTTACTTTATTTAATGCGCATGCGCACGCATCTGTGACACTTATGCGGTATTTAAAGAGCGTAACGAATTTGCTAAATATGGGATGCCTATATACATACATACATATTCGTGCATTTCATATATGTTCGATGTAAAGAAATATAGGGAAGTAGCAGGGAGAGGTCCATTAGTGCATAAAATCTCTCTTGCATGGAATTTATAGGCCTATCTGAGCACTCAAAATGTTCATGAATTCATATTGGATTGGATAGAGGCTGCGGACGAACCTCGCTGTTCCATACCTAGGGTTCCTGAATAAATGCGACAACACCAAGATTATACAAAGCCAGCTTCGAGTACTGGAGATTAATTTAAAGAACATTCTGGCTCATTTTCTACAAGGATGCGGCAAGTGGGTCAGAGCGCATTATATATTCTAGCGGATAATTTGTGGCGTCGACCACGTCAGACATCCTCTGCACAGTTTTCAAAATTTTCTCGTTGGCTGCCGAGGCGAAGATGGACATCAGTCTTCTCCAAAGGCTCAATTCTCTTTTCACCAATGAGGCGCAGAAATAAAAAAAATATAGTGAGTTTGTGACTTCTAAGCATTAAGGAACACCCAGTGGTCCATTGTTATGTTGCGGTTGTGGGCACGAAGAGACTTAAAAAGCGTCTCGGTATCTATCTTCATGCGGGTGAGCAAACGCGAGTTATCGAGCTCCCAGGGATTTCACTGGCAGTTTTAAGTTTTAACTTCAAGCGATCCCAAGCTTCATGCATGCCTGCGAAGCTCTTCCCCAGAACTACCTTTAAAGTTGGTTCTCATACTTGAAACCTTTTATCCGCGGAGTCGAAGCTGGGACGATGGCCATCCGGGTCTGCCATGACTTGGTCGACTACCAGGTATCATAGACTCCTGTCTTGATATAATGAGCTCTTTCTATGCGGAGATACTCGCAATACCCAGTGGAAGCTTGTCCGTGTAGTCCTTGCTCGTCCTGTTCCGTGGAAGTAATGTTTTTCGTCATGGCTTTTGTCATGCGAGGCTTTTCTTTCGTTGTTCATGGTAATCTGGTTTTTTGTTAAAATAAAAACGCAGAAGAAAAGAGCGCTGGTCTGTGCCGAAACCGAGGGAAGAAGTCAGTCCGCAGTTGCCGTTCCATGGCAAGGTCAGCTTTACCCGCTGAGGCGACTCTTGTCTCCTTTCCTCCTGTTGTCTGCTTGCAAGTTGCTCAGCGGCTTTGCTGGTAAAATAGCCGCAGCTCAGATTGGTTTCTGTCGAGGTTTCACGCGGTTCTCCTGCCGCCACATTATCAGCTAGAGTCCATGACGCAAGGTTTTGCGACTGTTTAGCTTTGGATAGTCGAATCTATACGCTATTGTTTCATCCCTTACTGGCCGTCTCCAGAGGATAAAATTTATTGCTGCCCAACTGTCATTTTGGTCGCTAGATATAATTTATATCAGTGGCAATATTTGTGTGGGCTTTTTATATCTTGATATAAGCATTTGTAAGATAGCTTCGAAAACGTATTTTTGCCGGATTTAATCGCTTAAAAAATTTAGAAAATAGGCTATTTTACATCCAAATACATAATTACAAATATTTTAACAGGAAACAGCTCAATTTTTGCTTTTGTATTAAAATAATAATGATGTTGCAGCCACGAAGTTTTCGTGCAAATGAAAATGTAGCTGTCAAACTACCAAATTGCCGGCAATAGATGGCAAGATATAAGCTCTGATATATATTGCTCTCGAAGAGCAATGAGCGGTCTCCATTGGCAAATTATATTCTGACATATGTATCAAGATATAAACTTTATCCTGTGGAGACGGGCAGTTACACACCAGTTTGGTCAGCGGTGCGTAGTCGATGAGTGAAACCAGCCTGTGTGAGACCTTACAGATTTTCGGTTAAATCGGATTCTGGACTTCACTTGCAGCAAGAATTTTCTCATAAAAGAGTTTCAGACTCTAAGGTAAGTAATACCGGAGCACATAGATCCAAGGGAATTCGCCAAATTTGAAAATCGAATCAGAAGACAAGAAGCCATCTATCTCGAAGACCTGTAACTTCACCTCTGGTGTGAGCAAGCTTTGGTCAACCGTGAGGTCGCTGTCCAATCCGACGAAGCACAACGACAGAGTCGAAATTTCCTTCGGCGACCATGCTTCAACGGACCCGGAGCGATGCGCGAGCTATTTTAGCTGGAAGTTCATACTGCATCCTCCGGTGGACAAAGCCAAGCGTCGAGTGACCAGAAGGCTGCACAAACTGCCAAAAACCTGTGCCCCCCTTGCTTTCACTTGCGGTGAAGTTCAGGTGGCCATCGGGAAGGCGAAAGCCTCCAAAGCCATGGGTCCCGACGGAATATGCATGCTGATGCTGAAAAATTTGGGTCCTGCGGGGGTACCTAACGGAGGTCCTCAACTTGTCTATGGCCACTCTCATCATCCCAGACATCTGGAAGGTGGGGAGAGTGGTCCCACTGCTCAAACCGGGGAAACCTGCCAACAGAGGAGATTCTTATCGTCGGATAACACTCCTTTCCCCGGTAGCGAAGACACTCGAGGCCTCGCTACTCCCGTACTTCACAAACCACTTGACCCCCGCGAAGCATCAGCATGGTTTCCGTAAAGTGCACAGTACAACAACAGAACTTAACGCCATAAACACTCAGATAACTCGTGGCCTTAACCGAAACCGTCCCTGTGAGAGAACGATTCTAGTAGCGTTGGACTTGTCAAAGGCGTTTGACACCATCTGCCATTCCACGCTACTAGAAGATATAGAGGCCTCCTCTTTCCCACAGAGGCTCAAACGGTGGTCGGCAAATTATCTGAGTGGTCGACATTCGTCGGTAATGTTTAGAGACAAAACGAGTAAACTGAGGAAAATAAAACAGTGGGTTCCACAGGGTGGTGTCCTTTCCCCGCTACTGTTTAACTTTTACATTTCAAAGCTCCTTCAACTACCCGAGGGCGTCTCGATTGTCTCTTATGCCGACGATTGCTCGATCATGGCGACTGGGAATGGAATTGTTGACCTGTGTTCGAAAGTAAACGGCTATCTCTCCGAACTTTCTCGCTTCTTCACTGCAAAGTGTCTAGCCCTCTCCCCTACGAAATCCTCCGCGACCCTGTTCACAACCTGTACGAAGGAGATCAGGCTACCGCTGGGAATTCACGTCGATCACACACCAATTCCGACGGCGAATAACCCCAAAATACTCGGAGTAACATTCGATAGCCTGCTCTCCTTCTCTGCGCACGCAACCGCTATTGTCAATAAAGTACAGAGGCGCAACAAGGTCCTCAAGTCTCTAGCCGGCAGTTCTTGGGGCAAAGACAAAGAAATGTTCCTAGCAAAATACAAGGCAATAGGCCGGCCGGTTTTGAACTACGCAGCGCCAGTGTGGTCGCCGGGGACTAGTAGGACGCAGTGGACGAAGCTACAGACTGCACAGAACACCGCACTCAGGACAGCGATAGGATGCCTCCTGATGACGCCCGAACACCATCTTCACGGCGAGGCGCAAATGCTTCCCGTAAATGAGCACAACATAATGCTCTGCAAGCAGTTCCTGATCGGGAGCCACAGAAGTCGCCACCCAAACAGACAGCTGCTTGCAGAGAAGCCCTCGCCTAGGCACGTCAGGAGGCACCTATATGAACTGACAGACGAAGTCCAGAGGTTCATCAAGCAACATATTTGATTTGAGGGGAAACGGAAAAAATATTAAAAATGTAGCGCAGAGGTACCTATCTCACGGTAAGTCTAATTGAAGCGGAATGGGATCGGTATCCAAATTACACGTACTAGCGACCAGGCATGCCCCTGAGCTTACATCCTTCTGGGTACGCTGGAGCGGTTTGTTGATAGAAAATAACAACCGACCGAGCAGTGGTAGAGACCAAAGTCCTAGCCCATTACTCAGGCAGACACACCTATATGTATAACCAGAGATAGGACCGTAGCTATAGTCTATTATCAAACGCCCCCAACGTTAAGAGTATTGCTGCAATTACGGCAGTACCTTGTAGACTGAAGACGCTCCGCAAGCGGTTGACGGTAGTCCATAGATCTGGCGGCTTAAATCTGACCAAATTGCTTTAAAATAGTTCGCTGATTAGAAATAAAATTCGACATGAAATTCAACATGACACGAAACAGAAAAAGAAAAATACTGTTCTATTTTCTATTAAAAAAGTTCCCAAGTCACTACGTACTACTTTGTGTGGTCTTTTGCAATGCTACTAAATTCGTGGCCTTCCGCCTCATTTGTCGACAACTTATGGCTCGAACAGCACGTGATAATCTACAGTTTGTAACAAAATTAACAATAAATTATCAGCAAAAAATTTTAACAAAAAAATTCATAGAACAAAAAAAACAAATCTCCAACCATCAACACTTTGTACCGCCTGCCACTATTGTAGCTCTAGCGCACGAAGAATATTCGTCAGCTAGCTATAGAATTATGTAGTAGCAATAAAATAATAGAACATTTCGCAAATACGCATAGACAAAAGCGCCAAAAAATGTAAGAAACGCAACACTTCCTCCTACTACTCAATAGACATCTGGTGTGCCGACGAACGTGTCCCATAGCGGTAAGCAGCAAAATGAAACAATGATCAAAGCAACAGACAATAGGCGAAGGTAGCGAGCGTAACACCGCGCCGCTGGTTACGGTCACATCAAAGCGTTTAATGCATTCGACTTGGTGGTCTTCGCTGGATTGCAGAGACAAAGTAAAGAAATGAAGCAAACGAGCGACAATGCATAGGACGAGTCAGACACAAAAATTGGAAGGCAAATAGGCGTTGGAACAATGGTGCTACAAGATTATAGGAGGCAATAGGCAGTGGAGTTTGTAACACGCACCGTTAGCCGCATCGTTGCACTGAAGAAGCGTCATTCCGCCAAACAAACTACACTCTCATACAAACACGCTCTAATTATCCTTGTATCCTTCTGCTATTTACTGGCATTTCTACCGCCTAAAGTGTACAATTTCACTCGTCCTGCGTGATGTGCAACAGATCTTGCGCATACACACAGGCCGGCATTTGCCGTTTGATGCTGACCGCAGGGCCACAAATGAGTCGGCAGCATCCGCGAAAGGATCTGTGTGCGCCTAAACGTTGACCTAGCCAATAATTTAAGCATTGATTGGTAGGTTGGTCGCTTCGTTAGACCTCAATTAATTAATTTTTGTAATTTTCTACAATTTTCTCATTTTTAAGTAGTTTTGATTATCTATAACAATTCTTTAAGGATGTGTCTATCCCTCGGCAGGTCCTTTGCGCTAGTTAACACATATGGTTTTACATGTTGCCAGCCAATTTCAAATGTATTGATGATGTTGCTCTTTCACTGTGCATATGTTAGTATGTTTTTCATTTTGTGCGCTTCAAAATCACTACTAATTGCCATACTTGATTACCCTGGCAATTAGGGGTTGGCAGCCAATTGAGTGGTAATAATATTAATAACATTAATATTTTCAAGCATACCTTTTCAATAACAAATTAGCCTTATCATTAGCCGTAACTAAAACGCCAGCTCATTGTTCATTTTTGGAAGAAAACCTGTGCGATATACCAGAAAACCCCGATATAAAACACTAACAATTTCGAATCGATGTGGCGATCCGATATAAGCCGAATATCTAGTAGAGTATTTTACAAAACTGTCTCAAAATTGGTTTACTCACCTTAAAAGCCATCAAAATTAAATGTCTGGATATGCCACAGCCCTTGTAATAAGTGGGCCGTTACGGACCACCGCAATACCGCAGTTATAGTACGTATAGATACGAGTATATTTAGCTGACAAAGCAAACCGCTGTCCACCCTTCTTTCAGGCTAATAGAAGTGGGCTAGAAGCTTATTTATGACTACCGACACTTCGAAATCCTTAAAAGTCCTGAGTTCATCCCGTCTGGGACCGATGCTGATTCTGAGTGGACCCTTCATACTTATCCTTTTGAAGGTAGGGCGGGACGTTATTTAACAAATGACGGAATAATTAAAGTTAGAGGATAATTTGGGTGAAGTTCTCTGCCACGAGGAGCTCTTCTATATCCACTTAAAAACTTTACACATCACAGATCGTGCTACTGGTGAGCTCTATGCGATATGGATCATAACTTCCCTAAGCCCTTACTTCAGTAGCTGTATGGAGGATCATGAAAATGAATCGTCTCAACTCAGCTACCCATCTTAGTAAGCTAGTTAGGTAGTTCTTGGTTGTAACAGATCAAGCGATACAGCGACCTGAATTACCTTTTGTATAATTCAAAGAGAGAGTCCCTAACTCAGTAGGCGAATTCTTTATAACAAAGGTTTCAACCGGTGAACCTTTAAAATGGTTCAATCATTGTCTGGCCAAAGCCGGATAGTGACAGCGAATATGCTTCGAAGTTTCATCATCCTCAAGGAATGCCGACTTTGTGATCACACCTATTCGGTGCAAGTGGCATCGCAATTGGTTGGGACCAGTCAAGTACCCAGAAAGTAGCCTAATTTCACTTCTATTTTTAACCGACTTTACAAACAGGGGAATATTATAAATTCGTCGGAATATTTTTATTTTTTTTTGTTTGTAAGTTACCGCATAACTGTGGACCGTGGAGGAAAGGCGATACCTCACAGGTGGTCCCCTAATAATTTAGTTTAAATTCGATCATTGGATCATGAACCAATTTACGATAATCTTAAATTTTTATATGAGAATTTAAGTCGCTTTTTTTTTGCTTAAACATTACTTTCCTAAAATAATATCATTTCTATTGAAAGGATAGCCGAAGAGCCTGGCCTGTCTAAGGCTCGTCACCGCTGCACGTGCTTACTGCATTCAGAGTGTACCCACTCGTTAATTATGGCTCAGTAAGAGGACCAACTGAGACCACAGAACGGTTCAGGTCCCGAAAAGGCAGCTAGCGATTGGGATTAAAAATGTATATATTTTTACAGACCCATGTAGCTACCCAAGATTTCAAGTGAGATAAGGAAACAAAACGAATGGATCTGGTGATAAACGAGTACACACAAACAAAGTAAGTATCTCCTGTCTTCAAAGAAACAGTCAGCGCATTCGCGCCTTAGCACCACAGACAGTTATTTGTTCGAGAAAGTAGAGCATTTCGCTTGCTGTAGAAACAGCATTAACACCGATAATAATGTCAGCATTGAAATCTAACGCAGAATCTCTATTGCCAACAGCTACTTTGGACTGAGTAGGCAATTCAGGAGTAAAGTCCTCTCTCGACGTACAAAAACCACGCTCTATAAGCCACTAATCGCGCCTGTGCTGGTGTATGGCGCAAGCATGGAGAATGACTACTTTCTAAGCTGCGGCTCTTGGAGTGTTCTACAGAAAGATTATGCGGATGATTTATGAGCCTTAACGCGTTGGCGTCTGCGAGTATCGCAGATGATGAAACGGTGAGCTCTATGAGTTTTACAAGAAGATGGACATAGTGGCGAATTAAAATACAGCGGCTCCGCTGGCTTGGCCATTACGTCCGAATGGACACCGACGCTCCAGCAGAGACGCTGGTGGTAGCTCAGCAAGAGGGAGGCGAATGGAAAGACCATGTCGAGAAATTTCAATTGAACTCGGCCAAAATAGAAAAAAGAGGAAAATAGCCATCCCTAATTTTTTTTTAAATTTTGAAATTTTCGTGGATGTATGTATTTACTTTGTACGTACAACAAACTAAAGCGGTGCCCCATGATGTTGATACTTTAGGGGTCAGCCTGATGTGCACTATGCCTTTTTTTATTTTATTAACTGTCTCTACCTTTCATAGGTCAGTGCATTTATTCCTCAATCTTTTTACTCTATCTACCTAACCACTTCGACGCGAAGCAGTTGCGTGCGACAAAAGCCCAAACACCATTTAATAGTTAACATTTGTATCTACGAAGCTTGGTTGCTATGTGTTCACTCAAATTTTTACTACGAACAATACTTTCGTACCGTGTTTTTCTCATTTACTAATCTCTTTGCTTCATCCGCTTGATTGACGCACTTTTAATTGCTTCTGTATTTTAAAACAACACGAAGCAATTCAATTATACCATTTAATCATTTAGGCATTTACACATATCGTTTGTAAAGTATCAAATACCCTAATTGCTTTTCGATCAAAAAATACTTGCGTATGTATGTATGCACTAACGTGTCTTCGTAACAGCTAATTGCTTTAATGCAGTTAGCAGCACTGCACCTTTTTGTAATGAAAATGTGAAAAGCCATTTGCTTAGAATTGAGTCTTTTTCACTATTTATAAATTTCAAATCAGTTCAACCTAGTCTTACTCCTTTATAAATATTTCTAGTATGGAAGATCATTAAGAAGCGCTCAATACATGCCTGGATGATTCCGCTATCGAGCTCACACACATCATGCTACCGATCTTATCCTGCGACAATCCCTATAAGGTCAGTATTCCTCAAAAGGGACTGATGTGGCGACATAATATCTATGATTGACATAGAGTCGTTAGTATGGTATACCGATGGATCGAAGATGGACGAAAAGTTTGCCAATGGGCACAAACCCAACCAATATTCTAGGTTCAAGTCTTCGCAATGGAAGTCTCGGTCCGCGAATGTCTTCGTATAAGGACAAATTGCTCCAGAATGTTAAGTCAGATAGTCAGGCAGCATTAAAGGCTCAGATAGAATATATATTTATAAAACCCTTTCAAAACTCTTTCGCGCCACCTGGGAGCCATCAATAGAGTAACCCGGTGGTGGGTCCAGTGACATAAATGGTTTGAAGGCAACAAAAGGGCTGATCATCTCGCATAGCGTAGCTTTGTATGAAACTGTAGAGAAACTTTACTTAAGTGGGGGCAGTAATGTCCCATCACATCTAACGAAATTTCCCTTTTATGGCTTGCAATTGAAGTTTTTCGAAATCGAATTGTTAGTTTTTAATTCACAGAAGCTATCGCTTATCAATTACACTCAAAGTGTAGCTTTTGCTGATAAAAAAGTTATCGATTAGGGATTTTTTTCTTTACTCAGGGGAAAGGGAACCTCATAGATAGATAGATATGAATAGAATAAGCACTGCGGCTGAATCTAGCCCCAGCGACTCTATTAATTTTAGAATAGATCTTGAGGACAGAGATCGGATGTGCTCTTTTTATGACCATATATGTATGTCCTAAGCGCCTCTCCCTTCTTTGTATAACGGCTGCGCACTACAGGGGAATATGCAATGGTGTCTCTTTGGCGCGAAGTCACATAAGCGACATAGATCTCTTTATATTGTACCCCCCTAATAAGCTCTTGGTTTGACGAAGTACCGTGATGTTACGCCAATGCAGTACCCTCAGTTTACTACTTTCCATTCTGAGCGCCTTCTTTATCGTACTGGAACCCACCGAAAGGAAGGATAGTATGGTAATCAGAAAGGGGATTAAGCTTCTCGATGTACTCCAAGGCCAAAGGAGATTTGACTTTGAAAGATGAGAGAGCCATAAGTGCCGCCTGACTATCACTTAGTATAAGTATCCTATAACTTCGAGAGTTTCTCTCTGCGCATAGACTGATGACGCATACTTGCGCTTGAAAGATGCTTGGGAAGGTTCTCAAGGATACTGCTAGCTTCAATCTAGTGCTATATACTCCTGCTCGAATATCCTCAGTGACATTAGAGCTGTCTGTGTACCTGGACAAACTAAGTTACTATTTATTGCACAATCATGGTGTACATCTATGTTAGAATCCTTAGGGTGCATCCACAAAACCTCCCCGCTAGATGTTTGCACACCATCAGCGCTATCGTAGCCTTTGAAGAGGCTGCCTCACCATGAGCTCTCCACAGAAGTTTGGAGATACTTCACTTCTATAACGACACTGATCGCCACCCCATCCAAAGCTAAGTTCCTCATCCCCGCGAGAATTATTTTCTTAGAAAAAGGAAAAATTGCTATCCTAGAGGGATAAATATTAAAACCCACCTCAGAACGCCAACCCTTTGCCAGGTTAAAACCTCTTTGTACAGTATCCGTGGATCTACCTACTCTATACGCATGCTGAACGAGATGCAGATGTGACCCTTTCAGAGGCTTACACCCGATTTCATGGTCAATAACTTTCTCCATTGCCTTCAGCATAAAGGAGGTGAGACTTATCGGCCTGCAAGACTTAGTGGGAGAGTTATCCCTCATACCCTCCAGTGCCCATCGTACTGATCGTCGGGTTATTAGGGAATTACCTCTAACATGACAGTTTAAGGTGAAAATTAATTATGATTTACAGCACAGAATGATACCCGAGAATGCTGCAAATCCCAGCAGTGCAGATGCATTTCATTTCAAATAGAAAATGCCAATCGAGAGAAAAAAACTTTTTTTACATGTACAGAGCAAAAAAAAAAACGAAAATTAGAAAATTAAAAAATAACTTTACAACAATCAAAAAAACAATTTTTATGCTTTTGTATTGCATTAATTTCGTTGCTTTTGTACATAAATTCGCTGCTATTTGACATCAATGAAGTGGTATTCATTGGTTATTAACTCAAATGGATTGCAACCATTGTCCTTTTCAGTCAAGTGACACGGCTGCCAATGATGCATGTCCTTTTGTGCTTTAAATTTTGGTGTAACAAAAAAAAACAATATGGCTTCACGTTATGAAAGCGTGAAAAGTAACAGCTGGCGGCAGAGAAATAATGAAGAATATTTTCAATTTTATTTGCTGGCTATGGTACTTACATATTTAATTATGCTTTTTATTGTCCTTTTGAGTGCATTTTAGAGGAGATTTTCTGTTAAATGGTTAGATATGTTTTCCACCATTGCTACAACAACAAAACATGCATTGAGTATGCGTAGCACATTGATGATTATTATTTTGTACGTGTTCGCCTGTGAACAGTGGTGGCGAAAAAAAAGTTATCGAAAAATAATTGCAAAATTTTTGCTTCGCTTATACTGCATTTCCACTAGGCATTGAGATGACGAAAAATATGTGCCATTTTAAAAATGCCATGTAGAAACGAATTTAATGACAATTTTTCTTAACGTAATTTGTCATTAAAATTTGCGTCATTTAATGCCTAGTGGAAATCCGGCATTATATATCTCACTGACTGTAGTCAGAAAAAATATGATTCTAAGAAGAAATAAACTTCAAAGTTTTTTTTTTAGTTTTTCGCTTTACATTTTTCATTGCCGCTACTGTTTTTGGAAATTCCTTCACGCGCTTCATCGCCATACTCTCAGCACAGTTCTTCAATAATTTCACAGCAGGCTAAAATTAATTACACTACGCTCCTTAACAATAACGCATTTCTGGAGTTCTTAGCGTAACGCTGCTGTGTCATCCGCCAATGTCTTTGTTGTTATCGTTTTTAATGTCCTTTTTATGTCGCAGCTATTGCATGGTCATCACAAGTTCATGTCTTTGCCTTTTGATTTTCGTTTTCTTTGCGTTTAAGTGCAATTAATGTGTGATATCCTTGACTAAATGTGGCTCATTGTTCTGCCTATTCTTTCAAAAAATTGCTGCTTTGTCAATGCCTTTTTGAGAATTTTCTAATTCAAAAATCGTATTCAATGAAAATAATTGCATGCCTTTGAAATTATGAATAATGGAAGTTTTTTCGTCTCTCAATAGTTCAATTGATATAATATCAATATCTAGTGTTTCTGGATTCTTTTGAATTGGCAATAAATTAAAGTGGTTTGAAGCATGGCAGCGAAGCGCTTGCAAGTCACAAACTATGTATGAAATGTAGATAACAATTGGTGTAAAAAACATAAGCAGACTCGGGCAGGCGAATACAGTGAACTGCAAGTAAGCAGATACTTTCTCCTTAAAAATATAAATTTGACGTCACTGATAACTTCTTCAAATTAATCAGTGCTAGAACAGTGTAGTATTATCGTTACATCGCTTTTTTCAAACTTTCTTATCATTAAGTCAAGAGGTGTAATACTAGACCAAAAACTACTTTGGATCATTTATGACGTGTAGGCCCATGGCAGGAAAGAGCTATGGATGCTCACCAAAGATCCCAGATGGATCTACACAACAATCGTACGACCCCTGTTAGCTTATGGAGCCATCAGTTGGGTCGATAGAACTTCACATCTTGGGAAAATCTAAGCGCTCACCAAAAAACGAATGCCGACATGTGTATGTATAACTCTAGCCATGTGAACTTGTCCAACCGAAACCTAGAAAGTTCTTTTACACCTTAACCCCCTTAGACTCCATACTAAGGTTTCTCTCGGATACTGGGTTAATAGGCCCACCATTTAGTGGGCACAATAGATCTTGAGGTCGGAGTACTTTATACCCAACAATAATAAAAACTAAAGTTGCCGCAGAAGGGATGCAAAAATGTATAATTCACAATTTTTCTACGAGGCTTGGGTTGAGAAGCTTTTTTCTATCGACTATGAACAACAAAATTAAGGACGCCAAAAACATTAAAGAAGAGCTTAATTCAACATAGGCTTAGGGGGTTGTCTCCATTTTGATCCTGGTTGTGATACCGTTCGGGTTCGATGTGGATTGCGGTCCTATTGGGCTTATTTCGTTAATTATATTACCATATGATGAACATTGGCATCGAAAGGTTCCTATATAAATATAATTTTTTAGCACTCTTAACGTTTTCTGACTACTGAACATAATCGAACTCCCATCCTTCCGGCAACTCACCAACAGCTACTTGAACAAGTGTGTCGTCGTCGCCCTCCGACGGTGTTGTAAAAATTTCGCCATTCAAAGACCACGTCTAGCAGCCGTATAATGGACCACCAAAACTAGGCGTGGATTAAAAATGGCTCTACCAAAGTTTCGCTCACGGTGTCTGATGCATATACTATTCTTCGCTCTCTGGGGTTCGAGGGTGATGGACTAAAATTTGTACCACATTCATTCAGATTATGTAGGGATTCCTATGCACTACCACAACGTCAACAAAGTACCAAAGCTCCCTCAGCTATGAGATCGACTCCTCATAGCGCATAGCTGATCTCTAGTCAGCACAGAACACTAGTTTTATCTAGTCCTAGAATAGGTCGGCGTCTCTGACTGTGAGGTGGGACCCGGGAGCCTTTTGAGGATATTTTTATGCATCTTGTTAAGACCCAAATGGACTTACCTTCAGTTGTCCGCCATTAAAATTCCGTTCGGATATTGTCTGTCTAGGATTACTATGACAAGATGCTGCCTAGTGATTTTACTGAGGGTCCTGGAAGTTTAGGTTTTAGAGACTGTAGGTGAGGTTTCGGGAGAGGGTCCTTTGGGTTTTCCTTCTCTTAAGCCGGTTTCGGCTGGCGAAGAGGACTCCTTTGGCCTATTCTTCGAGCTCCCTTTTTGTATTGAAACACAAATACGTTCCCAAAATTGTTAAGAATTTTTATTGACTTTTTAGAATTTTACATAAGGATTGACTTATTTCATACCTCTGGAGTCGCCTGGATATGCATCAGAATGCGTGTTTCTCGTATGTTTGTAATCTCTCGCAGTGTGGGTTTCCAATGAAGGTTTTTTGCTGATGTTCCAGGAAATGTGCCCGCAGAGCCGTTTTTAGCTTTGATTGGGGGAACGATCGCAGCTATTCTTGACGTAGAGGGTTTTCAGGTGAGGTCTATATGGCTGTGCACTTTCTACCGTGGGTTAGGGTGCACTGCCAGTGGACGCTGCCTTCTCAGAAAGGGAGCGGCGTAGCAAGCTTCACTTCCAGAAGGTAACGCGCAGACCTGTTCAAAGTCATAGCCGAAATAGCATGTTGTATCAATCTGCGGAATTTTCACACTTGCAAGGATCCAGGCCTGTTCTGACGTGTTCCTTTTGGGTCTTTGGTTGCAGAATGACCCAAAAACTTTCGCGGACCAAGAAATTCCGTACAGAGTATCATGCATGGCTTAGCGTCAAAAACAATTTGGGGCTGCAATAGACAAAAATTAAGAACATTTTTCGAGGACTTAATACTGTGAACTAGGGAATGCTTTCTAAGGACTGAGACATTGTCTATGAATTTTGTTAATGTATCGCTTAAACACCTTTTGCCAAAACATTAAATGAGCGTGTAGATCCGACCCAGAAAGAGTCACCGTGACTATGCTTCAGTTTTGCTTGCCACATATAGCAATTACATACTTTAAGTAGCATGTCGTCTTTTTTAGTTTTAAGAGACTATTGAACTGCAATTACCTAGTTCCAGTTTCGGCCAGGTGTTCACAACTCTGAAAGGCACAGTTAAGAACTACAGACATACATATGCAGTTACTATGAAGTGATGCATGCAAAATTTTCAAACAACCTCTTATAAACTCTGAATGGATGCTGTCTAATTCATTAAGGATACAAAAAGGATAACGGCAGACTCTGGTTGCCATAACCAATGTATAAGTGTTACCTCGCACTGTGTATGGCTTTAAAACAATTACTAAACTTAGACGAAATGCAAAAATTTTACACTCGAATGGCAGCTGCAAAAGAGAAAACTAATAAACTAGACAATGGCGCGACAAGGATTTGTGCTTCAAATGGAGTGGACAAAGCAGCGGGAATTCAAAAGCGACTGATACAAAAAATCTGAAAAACATGAAACAACAAACGGTGACCACATTCATTCATTCCTGCTTGCAACATTGTAAAATTGCAATGAATCTACATTTTTGCTTGGTGCTTTGTTTGTGGAAATTCTTTTATCTCTACGCATTTTTTGAAAGCGTAACGAAATTGGCAAGCCAAAAAAATTTACAAAAGGCATTGCAAGTAGCTGCAATTGTTGTTGCCCATCTCTTCAGTTACGAGTGCCGAGAGTGCCTACTCCAGTCAATGCGCGCTTGCGTACTCGCCCGGCCGTTGTTATTTAGTGAAAATTGGAAACGCCGCAGGATCTCTAAGCCACTAGGCGATTGCATTAGAATGGCGTAGCAGGATATTCATTGCACTTCAATTTCAAATACAATTGTTGCTGGCGGGCACAGGAAATGACTGCAGTCTACTGATAGCTGGCTAGTCTATGCGTACGCTTTGACGCCAACAGGATAATGGCCTAGCATGTTTTGCTATGTTAAGTAAATCCTGCCTGACCAAAATGCGATTTCTCTTGTACGGCATTGTTAATCATTTTTATTGGCTTGAATTGTGATTCACAGCATTTCCTGTCTATTATTACGCCAGAGCTCAGCTAAAATTTTGCTCTTTTCAATGTCACTGTTGCTCCTTTGGATATCCTTTTTGGGTGCTGGAAAAATTATATGACTAATACATATATATATTTTTTTTAATGTAATCGATTTCCCGTGGTGTTGCTTCTTCGCCTTTGAGCCTTTTGCAATTCACCTGAAAGTGTTGCCAACACAGGAAGTACATTCTTACGCTTGGAGTGCTCACACTCGACGGAAAGAGGATAGCGAATTGTTTTATTAGCTTGGTGCTTCATTTCTTAAAGACTAGATAATGGAAAATCAGCGTGGACAGGAAATGTTTTCTTTTAACTATTTTGAAGAAAGAACAGAAAGTTTTATGATACGAGTATCTCGCAAACCACATTCAAATACTTCTGGTAATACTAATGAAAATTGAAGTGGTAACTGCACAGTTTCTGCGAATTCCGTGTTAAATCGCTTCCAAAAAAAACGTTTGAGGTTCTGAGAGTCCTTAGGAACTTATTCAATGGTATCGAAGCTCGCCATTAAGTAAAATACTGTCATATTATAATCTTTTCCCATTCTTGCTCTGAGTCACATGCGGATGGCTCAAGACCGACCGCATTTTGCAAAGAGTCACACCCTCTGAGAGGTGATCCTATTCGGAGAGCAAAATACAATGAAACCCTAGTTTCATCCGTACCGAGCTGGTGGGTTGAATAGCACTACGTTAATAATAATAATAATAGATTGGCACTTACGCATAAGTTAGTGTTTGGCCGAGCTTCTCCTCCAATTTGTGGCGTGCGCTTAGATGTTGTCACACAAAGGGACCTGCAGTTTTACGCCGACTCCGAACGGCGATTGTATTTTTATGAGAAGCTGTTTTTCATGGCAGAAATACACTCGGAGGTTTGCCATTGCCTGCCAAGGGACGACCGCTGTTAAGAAAAAACTATTTTTATACCCGAGCGCACTTGTGCACAAGGGTATATTAATTTTGTTCACATAACGGTTGTTTGTAACAGCCAAAACGAATCGAGATAGATATAGACAAATGTATACATAAATGATCAGGATAAAAAAAGAAATCGATTAAGCCATGTCTGTCTGTCCGTCCGTCTGTCCGTCTGTCCGTCTGTCCGTCTGTCCGTGTACACGTTAACTCGAGCAAAAATTGAGATATCTCAACGAAATTTGGTATGTAGGCTTCCCTTAATCCAAGGTAGGTTGCTATTGAAAATGGGCGAAATCGGACTGTAACCACGCCCACTTCCCATATAACGGTAATTTCCAGAAATACGAAAACTGCGATATTTTAGTAACTACTGAAGATAAATCACTCAAAATTAGTATTTACAATAATTTTTTGGCAAAAAATAATAATATTATACATTTTTGGAAAATGGGCGTAGCCACGCCCACTTATGGTTACATGTGTATATCTTGGTAACCGCTGTACCAATTTCTACCAAACTTGGCACAGTTGTCGGCCCTGGTACAGCATACAAAATCGCCTAAAATTTTTAAAATCGGACGATAACCACGCCCACATCCCATATAACGGTAATTTAGAGAAATACAAAATCTTCGATAAATCAGTAAATATTGAAGCTAATTTATTCAAAATTGATGCTTGCAACAATTCTTTACCAAGAAATACGTTTGTGATAAATTTTTGGAAAATGGGCGTGGCACCGCCCACTTATGATCACATATATGTATCTCAGTAACCGTTCTACCAATTTGTACCAAACTCGGTGTGGTTATTGTGCTTGCCACATATAAGCAAACCGTTGAAAATTATTGAAATCGGACTAAAATAACGGCCGCTTCTCATATAACGGTAAATTTCAGAACTGCTTGAAACTTCAAAATTTCGAAATCAAGGACTCTAATTTACTCAAAATTGATACGCCCCGGCTTACCATATAGCCGTAGCTTTCGGTAAGGCGAAAAACATATATTTAATACGTGCGCCGGGTATTTAATGTTCGGCTCTGCCCGAACTTAGGCTTTCTTACTTGTTTTCTATATTTTTGCGATGTTGCTTTGACCAGGGTTTGAACCCTGTCGCGCACACTGCCTACCACTACACCATAGCACTACGTTAGTGTGTCTTATAATGGTGGTCTTCAGAAATCTGGTCTTAAATACTCTTATTCGGAAACTAGGCCATGCCCCAGCTGGCGTCTTTCCGCTATACTCGTGGCGTAGTGAGATCAAACGCAAGTTGGGATGTGAGCACCATCAGAATGCTAAAAGACATCTCTTTAGAGGATAAGCGGGAGCTGCTTTGCCCTTCAACTCGGTCGAGCTGGCCGGATCTATGAGCCAACGAACTAGCGAAAGAACAGACTTAGGGCGATAAATGGGCTAAAAAATAGCTCAGGAATGTCGGGAAGCCATTATCTTTCCCAATATACGAAGTGATACTGGGCATGCGTCACGAGGATTACCCATATAACGTTCAGTCTATGGATGAGCCTCAGCATAATGCCCACTTTAGAGAGCGAGAAAGCACCAGGATAGTGCAATAAAGCCTATCTTCGTTGCAGAGAAGTTTGGAACTGCAGCGTGGTGAACGCATACGGTTCCAAAGCTCTCTGCATGAAAAGAGTAAAAAACGGATATGGTAGCAGATGCAGCGACATCTTGCCGCTTTATCCTTGTCGTTTGTTTTTTTCGGGACTAGGTAGCTCAGGAAACGAGGACACTCTTCCTTTCCTTCAGGCACAGGGTTTGCGCATACTTAATCGCGTAACCAAAATCAAAAATTGCGGAAATCACCATTGCGGTTGACTCGATATTAGCAAACACCCCTAGTTAGGTTCATATTTTGTCAGTTAGAACTTTGGTAAGATCAAACCGAAGACGGAGATGCTTATGGTAACCAATAATGCATCACGAACGAGCGACCCACTTTCGTGCGTGGACTTACGACAATTTCGAGATGATTTAAAAGAAAATAATTGAAAAGTTTGCTGAAAATCCAAGGCATTTGTTAGCAGCATAAAAATGATTGAATACAAAATCTTAAAATTTTGTTTTGCTCCCTCCTGAATTAGATCCTGGCTGCGCCCTTGATTAAAATGCTCCTATATCCTGAAAAATACCACATCTTACCAGTATGTACATACTACTTTCGGTTTTGCGTGATAAAGTGTTTCAGCTAGTTTGGTGGGACGTTCCTGTCTTAAGTCAAATAGGCAGATAACCGAAACATACTTTTCTTTTCTACCTTGCGGTTAAAACTGTTTTACTGTAAATGGATCAGAAAAGTGATTTGAGATCTGTTCGATTCAAATACACGAGGGCTATTTACATATAGAAGATGATATGTCCGTGAATCTGATCCTCTCTGACCTATGGCTTCTGAGTTATGCTGGCATCGATGCTCATCTTCCTCATTATCAGTACGCAAATCATCTGTGTCAGAGGCTATACCTTCGACATTGGTGTCTCAACATGCTTAGTAATCGTCTTCATCTGCAAGCGCCAATCTATAATTATTATTATAGATCGGTGAATTTCGGTAGGATTTTATATCTAATTTGGCTGACAATGTGACAACAGAGTATTGCTTATTTTGGAGCTTCAGACATAGCAGCAACTTTTCTCCCACTTACTCCAGCTGTATTAACTAGATGCGCTCATAAGATCTCTTGGAGGCGACCCTAGCTGGAATCGCTCTTAGTTAAAGGCTGACAAACCCGAATTCTTTGGATTTTTGATCTTTTGACTCAAGCACAGCGTGCAATTATCTAAAAAAAAGTATTTTTAATAAATCTCTTGGTTTTTGGCGACCATGGTAATGGATTCCCTGATGAAAGAACAGCAAAGATATCTGTTAAAAAAGTTCATTGCATACTGATTTCAGGAAAAAATTAACATATTCAATACTTGAAGGTCGCTGGCATTTAAATAGCCGTAAAGCACTGGGCGATTCATATTAGTGGAGGAAAAAATACGAAAGAAAATTCGTCTTGGTATCGGGTTTCGATACGAGTATTTTTTTCGACACCTACTCAGTACTTGCTTCAAAAATATCGATACCAAAATTACTGGGTATCGAACAAAAAGTATTGAGTATGTACTTGTATTTACTCGAAACGTTTCATCACTAATGATGTGAGCTGTAATGCTGATGCTTCCGGTGTACTGTGGCTCATCCTGCCGCGAACACTTTAAATTGGCTCCTGGCTGGAGGCGAGAAATGTTTTGTTATCAGACTTTGTAACGACGGGTAGGGCAGCCGAACGGATAGTATACGATATTCCCCACTCCTTCCTAGCTGCGCGAAAAAATCGTTAGGCGGTTAGCCAGATGCATATTTCTCTTCACACTACTTATTTATTGTTTCAGTCATTATATCAACTATTGGTCTTCAGAAAGCTTGCGGCAACCGTGAAATTGGTCTGTAATTTGATATTTTATGGTGTTCACGGTAAGATTTAGATAAATTTACTCACTAAAGACTAATTAAGAAGCTTACAGCAAAAATTCTCAAAATGACGAGATAGTAAATGGCTTGCGTACACAAGGATACCAGTCACAACACAATCAAGGTGATCTTACTTTTTCTAAACTAAACCAGTATGTGTAAAAATCACCCACATGCATACATACATATACGGGTCATATGAGATCCTCCTTGGAATTTCATATACTTACCGAAGTAAGTGAGAATCCATTTTTACTTTGCCCTAAATTGAAGTTGTGGCCAACAAATTGCAATGTATGAGATGTTAATTAGCAACCATTTTTGCAAAAATTTCTGAAATGCTATCTTAATGGAAGTAATCAAGATGTGCTGACTAGTTTAGTCATATTTATCAAGATGCTGGCGGCAGTCAACGCAGAGTTGCAACCAAAAATTACCAAAGGCAGATGCAAATCGGTAGAGAGTTAAAGATATGCTGAAATATGATATGTTATACATAAAGAAAACAAATGAAAAGACAGATCGACACATACGATAAGTATTTATTACGAAGCAATGAAAAATACTCTGTGCATTATCGCAGCATCACTGAAGATCACTTTACTTTGCATGCCTCACTTGGCTCGCTTGGCTTATACCCTGTGCATTTTGGGACTATTTACTATACTGCTCCTCGCGATTGCAATCTAAATCCTTTGCGTTATCGTCGCGTAACGATCTAAATATTTTGGAAATCCTACAAAATACTACTGAATGTAGGCATCTTAAAAAAGACAATGAAAAGAAATTGCAGTGAAGCGTTTTGTGTGCGCTCAGTGTATTGATATCTATTGAAGTACTTATTCGCTTGCGGATTAAAAAAAGCAAGATTGTTTGCTCACGATAAGATTCGCAGCACAATGCGTAAGCGTAGGTGTGTTTTTACAGTTGCAGGATTTGTCGGGATTTACTGGATGAACATGCATGCATACATATGTACTATATATTGATAAATTATATATTGAAATTTATTAAGCCTGCTTTTGCGGATAATCACTCATGTGCTGCATTTATTTATGGTGAATGAGGTTCCCAATGGAGAACGTGCGAGATTTTAAAGAACCGATAAAGTAGTGAAAAGTAGGAAAGGCATTTTCACATAGTAAAATGTTCTGTATGTACATATGTACATAAATAAATACGAAATCGATAATGATCAGTGACATTTGCGTATCTTAAAAAAAAAATAAGAAAATATTTCATTTATTTCATATTTCATTATGCTTATCTTTTAGCAAAAAGTTTTCTAAAAATTAAATTAAATTAAAAAAAATTCCTATATATATATATTTTAAGTTATTGTACCAAAAATTACACGAAAATTAAGATAACAAAATTTAACTTAAAAAGATAAACAAATTAATAAGTTTATAAAAATTGAATGATATAAAAAAATATGTTTTCTTATAAAATAATAAAATCTAGAAGTTAAATTAAGAAAACAAAAAAAAAAATTATTAAAACAAAATTTTGGCCCATACAAAGACAAAATTTTATGAAATTAACAAAAATATAATATAATATATAATATAATATTTATATTTCTAAAGTAACATAATCTAAAAATTTAAATAAAATTAAACTTAAAAAGAACAAAATTTAAAAAAAGTAAGTTCCTAAAAATTAAATGAAATTAAAATATATATATTTTTTTTAATAATACAAAATAAAAATTAAAAGCCAATTAAACTTAAAAAAATAAGATTAAAAAAGGAGTTCCTAAAAGTAGATAGATATTCAGTTAAGGAATTCACTGTGACCAGGAGATCTATTGTGCCCTCTTACTCCTTAAAGCACCGCGGTCAGTCGAAATCCAATAGATTGTTAGGTCACAACGAGTGCATGCGATTCGGCTGCGAATTTAGTGACCCGAGGTATTTCTCTCGTCTCCTCGCTACTGCATCGCATTCCAAGATTATGTGCTCGGAAGTTTCAGCTGTCCTATCATAGACACGGCATGAATCAGAGGACCAGATTTCGAGTTTTTACAGGTAACATCTTTATCTGCAATGACCAGTTAAGATATCTGTTAGAATTCTTAGTTTGTTCTATGGGAGGTTAGTTAGTTTTTCTTATATTTTCCAATTGTATCCACCCAATAGATTCTTTGCTTGGCGCTGCTTCTTAATTTCACTATATGCCTTTGTGGCCTGGGACCCATAGAAGGAAGACCCTGTTGTTTGCTTCTAAGGAATTTAGTCTCTCTACGCACTCAAGAACCAATACAGACTTGATTTCATAAGAATGAATGATAGACTATCGCTATTTTATAGTATAGGATGTTTTCATTGCGATATATTCGCTGAGGACTGATCTCTGCACACAGATTGATGGCGTGAACCTCCGCCTGTTATATGCTGGAAGTCTGCCCAGCTGTTAAAAGTAAGCAACTCGTTTCGTCAGTTTCTCATTATCTCGTTAATTGTTCTCCGCGCCGGACGTCCAGTAAGTGTTGTTGTTGGTCGGAATATTATTATAGTTTTATTATTATTATTATTAATATTATTATTATTATTATTAATATTATTATTACTTTTAGTACACTTCTAAGCAAGTTAGGATTTTCTGCTTTTCACCACGTGAAAAAGCATCTCATCTTCCATCCGAATCAACCAAAAAGTGAAAATTGATTTTTTGACACCTAAGCCCCTTTCCGTAGACCAGGTCACATATGTATACAAGTCAATCCGTCTCTCAAGGGTAATCAACAGGCAGCAAGAGCGGCTGGTTGGTTTTAAATCCAACGGGGACACGTGGGAACTGTTCCTGCCTTGGGAGACGGTAGCGTGTTTTCGAGAGATGGTGACAATTCGCATCACCACATTGGGACCGTTCACGCAGTATTCTAAATAAATTAAACACCAGGCAATACTTCCATTCTCCAGATGACATATTTTCAGCTCCTTGTTGACTGTACTATAATCACTGTCATAGCAAATTCATATAGTTGAAGTAAACCAAAACAGCAAAACAATCTTAAAAATAGCTACACTCTCCAATCACATTACTACGCACAGGACACAAAATTCCTCCCGGCAGCCATAATTCATCCAACCACTTGTCCACCGCACGACAGTGGTAGTTGCGATACGCAAAAAAAAACTCTACAAGTGTCTGGTGAGATAAAAGTAAAAAAATAAATAAAATAAAATAAAAATGCCTGATAGATGAGCACAACATTAACTACAGTGCACGTGTGCGCGATCTATGCAGTGATTGCACAAGCATAACAAAAACAAAGTAAATAGAATGTAAGAAAAATATTTGTCAACCGAATGTAAACAATAGTAAAATTTATTTCCTTGTCAAAGAGGTGCACACCGAAAAAAATAAGGAATTGATAAATAAATGCCAGAAGAAAGAACTCCAACACTTGTTATCGTGGCGACGGTCTAGCGATCATCAACAACAACAAAAACACCAGCAGTCCTGCTGCAGCTCCTTGACCCAGTGTATAAGTCGAAATGATGCGACGCGTCAATGACAAAATTACCCGACGTGACAGGCTAAGTGGCCAAGACATGCACTTAGCGAACGTGACTCAGTGTTTATGCCACAAAAATAAAAGATAACAAAAAAAATATGCCCCAACATTTTAGAACAACAAAATTTTTGTATTTATTTACTCATTTTTCAGATAAGTGCTAGAAAAAATAATCATTGCGCACGATCAGCAATAATCACCATGCCTGCTGTCTGGACTGTGGTTGCTGACAGAGCCGTTGGTGGCTGGCGGTGGAGTAGGAGTCTTGGAAGCTGAGCTCAAGCAGCGCGCGTTGGAAGGATACTGATAAAATTGCAGCGGATTGAAAGGAATAATTGAAAGTGAGAGGTAGTCAAAAATTATGAAGAAAAAGATTAATACAACATAGCTGTGGGAGAGTGATATCTTTTGATCATTCGAGGATCGAATTCACGAACATAAAAGTCTTGACTTATTTCGCAAAATTGATATCAATCTATACCACAGAGAGTCGGATGGTACTTAGTTGTAACTAAAACATAACTACGACCAGAAAATTGTTAAAATTTGTTTTCATTTTTAGTATTTCGCTTTATTCAATTCTAAAAAAAAGTATTACAAAAAACGACATATCTCGGAAAACGTTGACTGAAATTTTAAGACACAGGTTTACAAGAATTTACGTGTATACAACACATACATACATACATACGTACATGTGTTTATGAAAGTAATAAAATTTTAGAACACTTCCTCTTATTAAAAATGTCGTAACTATAACCATCTAAAACAGTAGCTAGCAAAACAAAGCAAGAAGCGTAGCCTCTTATTTGACATGTTCCGGTAATTACTATTTTCCGCTTTTTGTAATTTATATTTGTACATTTTCTTTTATGTTTTCCTTTTAATTTCTTATATTTGGCTTTTATAGCACAAAGAGTCGGTTCCACCAGGTGAAGTAAACAGATCAGTTAATAGGCTATGAAATTTACAAGAATTTGTAGAAGCATTTTTTTTTGTTCTTTCGCAGTCTTTACAAAATTTTTAGCTGAATATTGATACATACATACACATATGTATGTATATCTTTTTCAAAACTTAAAAGTATATTTACATATGTTCTAATTCCCCAGATAAATTTGTCAGATATTTTTTCCAGACGAAAGTGTACTGGATGTTTTGGACCGCCGCCTAAATGAGTTAAGAAAAACCTTGTAGATTTAGTTGATTTTAGAAAGTTTTTTTAATCAAAAAAGCAATATTGCGTTTTGAGGCATAACCGATAAGCTATCATCACGCTCAAACCAAATTTCATCTAACTAGTCATAGATTATAAAACGAGGACATATTTATATGCTTTAAATCTTAATCTGAATCGTAATCTTGCTCTTAATCTTAATTAAATCTTAGTCATAATCATAATCTTCATCTTAATTTTAATATTAGTATTAAGCTTTATTCTAATCTTAACATTAACCCTAATTTTAATCTTAATCTTAATCTTAACATTAATCTTAATCTTAATTCCATTCTTAATACTAATCTTAATCTTGATTTTAATTTTAATACTAATCTCAAACACAATCCAAACCTTAATATTAATCGTAACCTAAATCAAAATTTTAATCTTAATCTTAGTCTTAATCTTAATTTGAATCTTAATCTTATTGTTAGTATTCATTTTAATTGTAATCTTAATCTTAATGTTAATCTCAACCTTAATCCTAATCCTAATATTAATTTGAATATTAATCCTAACCTTATCAAAATCATGATCTAAATTTTAATCCTAATATTAGTCTTAATCTTAATCATACTCTGAATCTTAATCTTAGTCTTAATATTAATATTGATCTTAATTTTCATCTTAATCTTAATCTTATCTTAGTCGAGCCCAACTACGGTAGCAATCCCAACCCTTCTTCTGCCGATTTCATTTCATCGGAGTATAGATTTACAACAAACCGAGCGCAAGAAAATAAAAACATCGAATAAATACTGTCAGTAATTAAAATGGTTCGGCTTTCATCAAAACCAATCTTGCTGTTTACTGAAAATCAATTGCTAGAAATATTAAACCCAACAAATTTTTATGAAAAAAGGGCGGCACTGTTAACAGATACATATTTAACAATTAGTATTATATTTTGGTCTTGGTAAGGGAGAAAAAGTTACCTCAACCTATTCTCCAATAAACGGTGCCAGCGATTAATCTTTTTCTCCAACTGACATTATTTGGAAATGGAAAATGAAGATATGTCCTTTTCTAGCTGGTCTCTCCACTACAGATGATGCTTGTCTTCCGAATTAGGCAACGTCCTCTTTTTGTCGTGCTTATAACAAAAGTTACTTGGGTAGGCATGTAGGCTTTTTGGAAAAAATTAAAATGAATCATCGTAGAACTTTAATTTTCTTCATGCAGCATTTATGGACATAAAACAAGAAAAAAGGAAAAATTGGCTAGATCGATTTATTTTAAAGCATACCTCCCATAAAAGTAACTTCAAAAACGTCTTAAAAAGGCCGAATAAGTGGACCGATGTATATATCTTTTCAAAATTTTGGCCTTATGATAGTAATAATATTATAACCAACACATCCGAAAAATGGGAGTAATCGGTTTAACACATGCCTGCCAAGCAAATTTAACTCCAAAAACTCTACAAGAATACCAAAAATGCCATGATTACTAAATAAAGTTACGTTAAAAGTCGCAAATATGTGCAACATTTTTTTTCGGAAAACGATAGAAAATATTCCGGTATTTCATTTCTTTATAGCTAGGAGGAAGACCAAGGGAACAAAGTTTTTATCCACATAAATTGTCAAAGTTACCATTTTTAAAGTGCTGTCGAAACCCGCTTGTGTGTTTCGAGTATCTTTTCCAAAATTTTAAATTGGTGAATCCCTTTTCTACGGCGGATTTACCAGGTCTAAAGCTACACTGATAAGGTCCAATCAGCTGATTAACATTTCGGTCTTACGATAAGACCTTATATCCGATGCTTAGAAGGTAATCCCGAGTTAGCTGGCGCCATTAGCGCACACAAGGCGGGATTTTGGGGTTCAAACCCCCCCTAAAGCTAATAACCTCAAATACAATCTGTATCTTAAAGCTAAGAATCCAGCTCTCAAAGAAATTATAAGAAATATTTATTATAATTTCTGTTGCTTGAAAAAGCGCTTTGCTTTTGCTGTAAATTTTTATGAGGGAATAAATATACGAGCATTTTTTTTCTTGAGAGCTGCAAACTGATTTAAGAAATTTTGGTAGAAGAAAATTTCTTTTCCATTTCTCGTCCGTCGTTTTATATGAATTTTTCGTTTTTCTTGAGAGTTCAGTTAATTTTTTCGGTATTTGAAATATTAAAAAAATGTATCAATCGTGAAAAATCACCATCTCTATCGAAAATCAGAGATCGAAAAAATGAACATAGAAGTGCAAAAATTCATGGAATCAATAAATTTATTTTTACTGACTCTTTTTTAAATTTTTTTATTAGGTACTTTTGAAAGTTGAGCGTATCTTGAGTTTATAGAACTTTTTATTAAGCAAGTAGTTTTTAAGGAAAGAACACAACCGACTTCAATTCTCATATTCAAATTTAGGGGTACCGTTAATTTCTTCATGATCCAATCATCGGATCTCTAAAACAAATTACGGGACGAACCTTGAGATACTATCTTTCTAATAAACAAGTAAGAGCAGAGCTGTCTTCGGCTATGCCGAAGGCTTCATACCTTTCATGAACATCTGCAAATTTTACTTTGACAGATTACTGCTTTTGAATACATCTGCATACATCGAGTTACCGGAGTTACATACCTATATAAAAAATCGCATCTAAACAATCAGAGGTATGGAAGATATACTTTATATGGCACCAATCTAAGTGATTTTCACTGCTATATGATCGGTATGTAAACCGGTAACACAGCAATCAGTGCTATAGGAGATAAAGCTTATACAGCATAGATTTTGACGATTTTCTCAGTAGACTTTGTATTATTATTTATAAAATATCTTACGAAATTTATCGGTTTTAGCTGTTCAAATAAAGGAGTTTTACAGTAAAATCCCATATGTGAACAATCAGATGTATGGAAGATATATGTTGCAGCCATCCGATCTTTGTTATTTTCACTGTAAGTCTTCTGTTGATAATGAGTGAAAACAGCGCGAAATTTCATGGTCCTAGCTACATAAATGGATGAATTATAAAGAAAAATCTCATATCTGAACAATCAGTTGTATGGGAGCTATAGATTATAGTTACCCGATCTTTTTAATTTTCACTGTAAGTTTTCTGTTGATAATTATTGAAAACAGTGCGGAACTTCATGTTCCTAGCTATATAAATGGAGGAGTTATAACGAAAAATTTTATATCTGAACAATCAGTTGTATGGGAGCTATAGGTTATAGTGACCCGATTCTTTCGGTTCCGACAAATGATTAATACATTATAAAAATACACCCACCTACCAAATTTGATACGGATATCTCGAAAACTGAGAGACTAGATTGCATACAAACAGACGGACAGACAGACAGACGGACAGACGGACAGACGGACATGGCTAAATCAACTCAGCTCGACGTTCTGATCATATAAGTATACATTTTAATGGGTCTATCTCTTTTTGTTCTGGTACCTACAAACATCGGACCAAAGTTATAATACCATTTGATGCTCATGAAAGGTATAAAAAAGGATTATTGAAAACGGTTCACGTGGTACAAAGTTATGTATTCCGGCGAGATGATAACCTCCCTTTTTTTGAAGTCGGTTAAAAGCGTTTGAGTTCTGTTAATCTGTAAATAAAGTGCAGTTTATGAATTTTAAAACGTTTATTTATTTATTACATACTGTACATAAAACTTGCATAAATGTATATTAAAGAGGGTATTATCTGAAGCAAATTTTCGGTATTTTCCGGTGATACTTATATCTTCAGAAATATAAGCCCCCCTAAAATATATTCCTGGGTGCGCCCCTGGTTGGCGCACTTGGAAGGTTTATGCTTTTGTAGTTTAGATTCCAGTCGTCGGGAATGCATTTTCCGACCGTATTCTGTATTCGCCCCGTATTTGAATAGCTCATCTAGCTCAGCTGACAGGTTGTCATCTCCAATAATTTGTTGTTTTTCAGCGCAAAATTCTTATTCGTACTTTAACATAGTCGGGCGGCAGGACATCGACTCGTTCATCATCGACTGGGGGCTCGACTTCATCGTCTGCACTGACTTCAGTACTTTTACAATTCTGTAGGGTGAAAAAGTGTATCCGCGCTGCAAAAGGGTAGTGATCTAAGTAAATGTTTGCTCCTCCGTTCTTGCGACCGTCCAAAGCACTGGAACGTGTATTTTTTCTATTCCAAAACAATCGATTTAGTTTCTCGCTTTTCTTTTAATATGGAAATAGCCATGTGGGTGTATACGTATATCTTCTTCCCCAAGAAACTAGTACTATAGACTACCAGATTTCAAGCTAACACGAAGTTGATCATCCTAAGCCCGTCATGAGGCGTTTCGTCGTGGAGGCTTAATTTTCGGAGTGTGGGACCAACGAGCGGTTTCTTGTCTACCCTGATATTGAAATCGCCAACTACGATTTTTATAGTTCCACACAGCAGCGCTAATAAGCGCGACTCAAAGACACATATAAGAGATCCTTGAACACCTCGTGTTTCTCTTTTGTTGGGACGTAGGCGCAAATGATCGAAATGTTGAAGAATCCCCATTTGATGTGCATTGTGGCTAGCTAGATACTTGTCCAGTGGGGTGAATGGCAGTACTCGGCGATGCAGTATCTTTCCAACCGAAAATCTAACACCGAGTTTACGGTGCTTTGCGTGGCAGCTTTAGTAAACGTCCCAGGCCCCGCTGTAAGAGATCTTTGCCTTTCCCCGTCCACCGCGTTTCCTGGATGGTGGTGATGTCAGTCTGTGCATTTTCAAGGACATCAATACGGAGGGGGCAAAGGCATTTTCCCAATTAATGACTTTCGCCCCTACCGTATACCTTTGCACACTCGCCGAGATCGTCAACAAACAAAAGGGGGTCTCATCCAAGGCTTCGTTACACTTTTCATTGGAAGTTTTTTTAATGTGACGGATTCCAAGCACACCGCACAACCTGAACCTGAGGAAATTGCTGCGTGCACAATATTATAGCGAGCCGCTTGCTACAAGACAGACAATCGCTTGGAGCTGCCCCACTAAAGCTCCCTTCTGTAGTGGCTGCAATTAAGATCCCTTTCTTTTTGCCATCACCGAAGGCTTCACACGGGTGGATTACGGCATCTCGCTCAGTGGTTGCTCACACTGCTCAGGGTGCGCAATAATACGAATTGAGTAAATTTCACTGCTGCCAATTCAATATTTACTTTCCAATACACAAATTCGTTCATTGAACATTCACGCCATTTTCCAATTCTCCATATTGCTGCAATTACCTTTAATTACATTTGTTGTACATTTGCTTGTAAATATTTAAGCTAATCCTGTCGCAACGCATATAGATTTTCTTTGATGTTGCAACACCACAAGCAACCCCCAATGATTTTTAACAAAAATGTTGAAAGAAAATTATTTCATTATCTTTGCATGTCGGTGTAGTAGAGTATACCACCACAAGCGGCAGCTTCCTACCACTTCCTGCATTTGAAGAGCAAAAAAAAAACTATGTGAAAATGAGATCCTTTTCAAAGCGCGCCGATAACCTTTTGTAGACTGATTAGTTGTGTAGCATAACTGAAGGCGCATAAAACAAGCAAAATATTACAAGCAATGGCAAAAAGATCATATTGCCACAACGAAGGTTGGAAGGTACTCCTATATATGTAGATCGATTAGGTTGTTGTGTAATAAGGTTGAGTGCGAGCAACGCTGACAAGGATAATGAATTTATTTAAGATGAAAGGTAAAGAAAGCAAAAATTGTTGAACGTTTAAAGAAACTGACAAAATTAGGGGTAAAATAATATTGCCAAATTTACTCGTTAGACAATCAGTGAGTGCGCAATTAGACCTGCGATTCATTGTAAATATTTGTAATTGGATAACCGTCGCAGAAAAACAGCCACTTAATCTTTTTAGCCTAGAAACGAAAGCGATTCAATTACACTTTGTGGGGTTTCCGCTTTTATTGTGCATTTGCGGTGCATTTTTTCTACCTTCATCTGTATAAATAATCAATGCACAAAAACATCAGCAAACATTAGCTCGCTCATAGATTTTATTTGCCCCTCATTCCATTTTCTTATTCCTTTTTCTTGTAATTTAATTTATTTACTATCTGCTAATTTCATTGTCTGTGGAAACTCTCAAATTAAATTTATACCTCTTTTCCTTCACTCGTCTGCCACAATAAATCATGCAATTACCAAAAACACGCTACCCCTTCGTATCCTTACGCTTTTTTTCCTACATCATTTCGTCTACGAGTTGTGCGGATGTGTCAGTTCAGCGGGTGAGCGTTACCATGTTGTGTCTACAAGACATAAATATTTATATAAATTGTCTCGACTGCAATTTGACAGGCAAATCGATGCATTCCACTACTTGTCCTCACGATACCTGCATGGCTGCAGCGTAATTTGACTCCCGCTGTGAAAATTTCAGGATTTAGTAAAAATACAAAAGAAAGTTTTGAAGTAAAATTAATACATATTGCGGAAATAGTGGTTGCGCCAGGTAACGCACTAGGAAAATTTAGAGACTGTCCCTTGTGATACCACAAAAACTGAACGGGTTTCATCTTAGCCTCGCAATGGCTGGGCAGTCTAACAGAAAGTGCTTGGATGTCTCCACCTCATTATCCTCTTAACAGCTGACCAGGTAATATTTCGAACATTGCCGCGGGAATACCAACAGCGAGGGCAGAGGCTTTGCAAGCATAAGGAACTCCTTTGATCGTCCACCGTCCACCCCAGGCAATCAGGATCTTGTGATTACGCCTTTCCTAGTTTTCGACCTGCGTTCGCTGTTCGCTTACTGCGGCACAACTGCAATCGTTCACTTCAATTTCATCAGTTGTTATCCATAGAGATCCCGGTCGATTTTCCGACTACTATTCAAAAGTGATTCTCTTCTGGACACACCAAATGCAGAGCACTATCTTGCTGCCATGGATATTTGGGTTTGGCGTCGGTGGTCCGGGTTCCGGGTTCTTGTGCTTTGGATTCTGGTAAAGGGTCCATTTTTCATAAAATGCAAAACCGACTTCGCTTTGCACTCAGGGCTACAAAGGTTGAACGCAGCCCCAGACTGTCCCACTGATTCCATTGCCGTCTGTTCCTGCTTACTGACTAACGTAGTTTCTCTTGTGCATTTCACAAAAGAAGACACAATAAAACTTATATACCTTACTAAGATGAACAGATACGGGGGATTAGAGATAATCTGTATGCAGAATTAATACTAGATATTATATATTTGGTAGAGTAAAAATTTAATTTTTTTTTACAGAAAAAAATGCCGTTCTTCTTAAAACGTCTGCTCCGCTGGAAATAAATATTTTTAATAGTGTCTCGTAGTCCTGATATCGTCCACAAGTAATCATTAGGGTGGTCCTTAAAAATATAATTTCGTATCGAACAATCGCTAAAAAAATACCAATAAAATCATGTACATACATGAAAGACTTTGTATGGATTTTCTACGCTCAAAACGCATTTTTAATTTTTAATAGAAAAACTTTCACATTTTTAATATTTCCAAACCCTGCTAGCAACTAATAAAAATTATTTTAATATTTTGAAATTTACGTAGATGTCTTTATTTCTACATAGAACTTACTAAATTAAGATTTTGACATTTTTATGGGCCAGCCTAGTGGCTTTATACATTAGTGTGCGCCTTATTTTTCAGCTTTGACCAACAAATCAAGACTGCTTACAAAAGTTCATAAAAACGTCCCCTGCAAAAAAAAAACTTTCAAAATCGTATAACGGAAAAATGTGTCTCAGACGATTGAAAATTGCACAAATTTATGGATTTTTTCATAAAGTTTCCTATTAGCCAGTTACTTAACTTACTCATCCCGCAGAAATTTTTACCATTCTTAATAAAAATCTAAGAATTTTCCAAATTTTGTGCCCCTGAGACATGGCTTTCTATTATCCGATTTTACAAATTTTTGGCAGGACACGTTTTTAAAGCCAAACGAACCTCTCAAGAGGTGTTTTGCTTTTTAGCTCAAAAAAATATGTTTCACCATAAAAATAAGGAGCACACTAATGTGGAAACATGCACTTATACTTGCACAAAAATTTATGATTGCACAAATATTTGCATTGTCATCTGTATTTGTATACTTTGAAACGCATTGGCATTAAATTTCTTTCATTGGAAATACAAATAGGAAACAATTGAAGCATAAATCCTGAAAAAAACTCAAATGACAAAAGCGACAGTAAGTGAAAAGGATAAAGGGATGCAAGCAAGAAATCTATGCAACATGAATAAGGAAATGTAAGTAATACGTACAAATACCAAGTAGAAATAACAGATTTGTGAAATCAACCTTCAAAGCCGATGATGTATGGTTTGTGCGGTCAACCAATAACAGAAAACGAATGCCATTAAGGTTGTTGTTGTTAGCAAAATTGTTTGATTTGGCTGCGATTTTCTTAAGATTCTTGTGCTTAGTTGTATTTATTAGGTGGGTTAATAGAACCAATTGTACTGCAAATCATATCCACTGCGTTTGGAGCAATGAGTAGATTTTAGTTTTGGTATTTGCTCTTGAAAAGTGGTTTTAGCCGCCGATGCTAGGTTGTATTTTACTAAAGTACAAATCAGTTAAGGGCTTCATCTTCTGAAGAAGACTTTTAGTTAAGTGTTTTTAAACTAAAATTTAAGGCTTAACTAGGGGCAATATTGAAACGTACCGCATGAATTCGCTTAGTAAGCTGGATCAACTATCGGCCAAAAGGACCTTGCAACTTTGCATTTTGATGCTTCAACCCAGCGTTCGCTGAGCCGACTAAAAGTGCATTTGTTCAGAAACAGGTCGCAGGTGCCATAGGTACGCCAATGACCTCCGCTATTTTGGTAATAACTTCAAAGGTAGGCTGCCGTGCTGTTCATCAACACAGAACTTTTCTGCAATGTGGAACCCAAATCAGTCTGATGTGGAAGTAATCCGAGGCAATGGAGAGAGAGGCTCGGGATCCGATCGCCGCTATCAGAGTAGATATTTATCTATCTTAACGGTGGTAAACAATTTCTCAACCGATCGGCTGCTTCTTTAATGCTGCTTTAACCTTAGCCTGAAACACGCCTCAGAAATACCGCAACCTTAACTTAACATCTAAGAGTAGTTTCTTACAGAAGACACCTCCTCTAAGTCTGCCAGCAAGCTTCGACCCAACCATGAAGATATTCAACCCGCCCATACGTCCCCTTGTTGGATATGAGTAGAGAATATTACTGTCGTTTTTATCTTTGGTGCACACCGATCAGGTACTATCATTTATGAAATTGAATTTACCTAAGATAGCCGAATGCCCATACTCTAGAGAGAAAGAGAATCCAGCATGTTGCCGCACGGGCCGTAGCAGCTGTGCCTGCAATGTCCATTGGTACGATGTCTAGCATCACATTGCTATTTTGGCACATACCGTACCTTCGTACGTCACAGAGTACCTCCGTGAACCCAGGACGGCATTCAGAAGTACATCCAAAACACATTGTGCCCGACGGTGTACAAAAGATCCTTCAGCAACACTGCCCATGGGAAAGAACTAAATCCACAACGATTACAAATGCAGATATTGTAATATTTTAATGTCGACTTATTACTTTATAGAACGAAAAATATGTCACTTTTGTGAAGAAACCACGCATTACCATAGCTATCTTTAACTATCTTCTCACTTGTATCCTCTTCTTTTGCCCTGACTGGCAGAGCTATCTCATTTTTCATGCTTCCAAAGTACTCTATAAATACACAACTAGTTTCATTATTAATTAATTACTTTTGCCGCATAATTTTAATCATATTTAGACGCAGTAATTCAATCTTCCTTCTCCAACATCCTTTTACATCCCCATTTAGTAGCCCGCCAACTCCACTCATCCATAAAATAGTGACGACTCGTTGAGCGCACGCATTTCAGGAAGATCAGCTCAATTTACATATTCAACACGCCAACTAGCAAACCATTTATTCAATGCCAATAAAATAAAGAAAACATTAAAAATGTAGTCAACATGTAGCAGGATAAAACACTTGAGTTTCGTGTACAAAGGACTTGCCTGCCAAATTCAAATAGATTATCTTCGCCTGACAGACAAATCAACGGCAGCGAAAACAACGAATTAGTAAAGCATTTGAAAAATTTAGAAATCGTTATGGTGTTGAACACAATTTCAGCGCTTACAACTGCCAAATGAAATCGAAACCATTTACGCATGCGCACGCAGAGTACTTAAGCAACGCGGGTTAGTTAAGTATAAGAAGAAGGATCATATTTCAAGCAGTCGGGATCATGTAGAAGAATATGAAAAAATAACACAGCTATTATAGTAATTCTGAACATTCAAATCATTCATTCATTCACTCATTCGAAAATGAAATAATGAAAAATTGTATGCTTGAATTGTATGAAAAATGATTATGCAGTGCTAGAACCTGCACTTGACAATTAAACATAATAAACCTGCTATTGAAGGATGGCGTACCAACTCATCTGTGGAAGCGAGTTTTTGAGGCCCCTACAGAGCATTGCCAACAGCAACAGCAACTACATACATCAGTCGCACTAGCATTAACAGCGTTTGTGAAATCTGAGACAACTGATTTTGGGTTTAAGTATTTCATATGCATAAGTACAAGTACATGAATACATATGTATGTATGTATACAAGTATGTACATAAGTACATACCTCCATTTCTATGTATGTTTATAAAGATCCCATTTAACCATATTTTCAAGTGTTCTTTTGAATTGCTGTATTGCCTATGCGCGCAGGCGCGTTAATTAAATGCCGCCACTGCCCCAATACAAACACAACAGGAGGTCGGTTTTTCGTGCTTGATTTGGGTTATGTCTTTGGTGTGTTCGTATTTTTTTCTACTATTTCAAAATATTCTTCTTCCTTTATTCCTTTGGTTGTGCGCAACATATGGCGATGATTAGTGTAAAATTACTTCAGAAAAAATTGTACTACAAACAAAATTCCAATCACTTCTAGAAATGAATTTTGTGTTTTTCTAGCCACTCAATGACAGCATAATTTTTCTAATTGCAATACATATTTTGAAACTCTCAGCTATTTATTATTGTGTTTGAAATAAATGCTCGACTTCTTTGCTCTAGCATCTCAAAGGGGGCGTAACTTTTTCTTCTCCTCCATTTCATTGACGTTGATTAGTAATAAAAATATGTTTTAGCGAAATTATTGAATAAATGACTTAAAAAGACCTTAAAAAGATTTTTTACAGTTGCGCATATGAAAATTCCATAAATTGCATATAGACATCGCATCGTCACCTGAAATGCAAAAAGACGTAACAAATATCATCGTTGAAATGCAAAAAGTCATAACTAATAAAAAATCAAAACTTAATTTAGTCACGACTTAGTCACGACTTTTTCCATTTCATTTTACGATGTTGTTACGTCTTTTTGCATTTCAGATGACGACATGTATGTATATTTGTTTAAGAAAAATTCCAAGTCAACCGAATTAAAAAAAAATAAAAATCCATATGGGTCAATCCCTGCCAAATCGACCAATGAACCATTTTTAATTTGAATGAACTTTGGTCAGAACTTTACTTTCATCATATAACGAAGTTCTGCTGAGGAGAAAAAATTATAAATTTATTTTTTGAAAGTTATACAAAATACTAAATTTCACAATTTCCGAGAGTTTGCAAGTTTATTTTTTTAATATCTCAAAATAGAATAGTTAAAAAATGGTTCTGGTCCCTTTTAAAAGATGATATTTAGGCCTATGAAGAAAATATATGTTAAAATATATTATAGTATATTCGAAAAACTAAAAACAAAATATATAGAATTTCGAAATTAAAAAATCGCAAAAGCCATTTTTTTTTTTAATTTGGCCGAATTTTTTTGTTCAATTTACAAGTTTATTTTTTTTAATATTTCAAAAACTATTATAGTTATTAAAATGGTTCTGGTCCCTTTTTAAATTTGATATTTATGGCTATGAAGCAAAAATGTATTTAATTATAGTATATCCGAAAAATGAAAAAAAAAATTAAAGAATTTTGAAATTAAAATATCGATAAAGCCAATTTTTGTTTTAATCTGGCCCAATTTTTTTGTACAATACCTCCAACTGATCCTAAAAGATTCTGAAATTTTCAATGTGTTTTTTTTTAAGATGAGAAGTTTTGAACTTAAAATTTTTTTTTTTTTCAATCTGTAAATGGAGTTATTATAATCAATTTTTATATAATTTAGAGTTTGCAAAAAAAAAATTCAAAGATCAAAAATGTATATGTTAAAAAACACCTTTAAAATTTCAGGACTTTTTCAGTCCAATTAGAGGTATAGTATAAAAAAATGTATTTAAAAATGTATATTCGTAAATGAGCTTTCACCTTCACGATTTTTTAAATTTGCAAATTCCGAAATATTTTTATATTTGATTTTTTTTTTTTCAATCTATTTTTTATATAACAGTTTTTGATATATTAAAAAAAATAAACTTTCGAAAAGTGGGAAATCGTGAAGTTTTGAACTTTGGAAACAAATTTTATTATACTTCCTTTTGCAGATTTCGTTATATGATAGAAGAAAATATCTGACTAAAATTCATGCAAATCAAAAAATGTTCGACATTCCATATACAGAAATGGATTATTTTTTACAACACAAATTTTCTTCTTTGCGGAGTTCCCTGCGAGTTTTCATAACTTCTCATCCTCTCCTCATAGGGACCGCAAACCGCAGTATATGATTTTGGGGAAAATGCTAAGTGACGCTTTTCAATCTATTGCAAACGCAAGGCTTTTTATCCCTAATACTGACGGCCAAAGACACTATCCGATTTCCTAAAAAATGCAGACTGTATCTTGAAATATGAATTCCTTATAATAAAAGGTTGAAATGTGTATGAACTCTAATGTTTCTAATCTGACCGACACTGAACCATTTCACTGAATCTGCTCCGACGTTGGTGTTTTCAACTTGATTACGGTTCGGCTGAAATATTTAAATTTCCATCAAAACTATCTAAAAATTTTACCCGGAAATTGCATTAAAAGTTATCCTTACTAATATTATAAATCCGAAAGTGAGTTTGTTTGTTTGCTTCGCTTTCACGCCTTAACTCCTCAACCGATCATCATGAAATTTTGTACACTGCTGTCATTTACCCCAGCTTAAAATATAGGATAAATTTAATCTCGATTAGACAAGGGGGCGTGGCACCTCCCATACAAACGGACTTTTTCGTACTGCATTTTTCAGGAAATATTTTTGATAGATTACTGGAACTTGGTACGGAGATATAAAAAATTATTATCCACTCATGGATAAGGGCTGAATATATTTTGAAAAGGGCTGCCACCTTTTTGAAAAGTCAAATTTAAATTGGTTATACGCAACCTATCTGAAGAATTAAAATGTGGTTGTCTAACGAAATATTGTTAAAAAACCTTTAGTTTGAAAATTTTGAATAGTATTTGAGTCTTTCAAAAGGGTTGCCACATTTTTTAAAATAAAATTCAATTATTTAAATTAAAAATCAACAATTGATTTATAGGTGGTGCCTTAAAATTTACCACTGTACAACTCAACCCTGGTGGCTCAGAATGAAGCTTTAACGCATAATAATACTGGCAAATCGCGTCCATTGGGCCAATCGTAACACACAAGAGTTCGATATACTCAATGGCGCAACAGGTCGATTTAATCTGACATTCACGGCACCTTTTCTAACTTGGCGATTATTCGTAATGACTCCAGCGCCATCTGGCAGCCCTTTGTGGCAATAGTATTGCCTTTACCGTTACCAATAAATATTTTGAATATTAGCCAAAGTCATAAATAAGATTTTTAGTAATAACTTCACTCGAGTGCTGACTGGCGGGTGAAATTTTGAAACTACACTCTCCAGAGAGCCACTCAAAAGTACACAATAAACTTCGTTAAAATCAGTCCGGGCATTAAGAGGATTTCACTCCCCTACACACAGACATAAGAATTATATATAAACTTTTTCAAATAGCCCATTTTTCTCCATGAGTATAAGATTGATTTCATATATCACAGTACCTAGTTCCAGTATTCTACCTTGAACACTTCCAGAGATATGCAGTATGAAAAAATCGATTTGTATGGGAAGTGCCACGCCCCTTCATATATCAAAAATTTGTTTAGCCTATAACCATTCTTGGGACGTCTGAAGAAGGTGTCCGAAATTTCATAAAAATCGGTTCGGCTGTTCTCGAACTTTGCGAACACATAAAACACGGCTTTCAAAATATATATTGTTGTGGAATATTGGTATCAAGAGGTTTAAAAAGGTTACCAACTGTTTAAAAATTTAAATGCAAACTATTCAATAATTTAAATGAATTATTAAAATATGGGTGTCAATTGAAATGGTCTTGAAAGGGCTTAATTTCAAAACTACATGCCAGAGGTTTCCATATGTTTAAAATCTCAAATTGCGCTCAGGGGATAAGTTAATTGAAAAAGTATGACAAGTGAGAAGTTTAGGAAAGTTTTATTTTGAAAATATTTTGAAGATGGTTAAACAAATTTTAAACCTCCTGTTATTTCAATGAGTTTTCTTGAAATAAATTTTACTCAATGTATCACGTAGAAATTTCATACACTCAGCGAAGCGGGTGAGGGCGATCTAGTATTACATATTTTCAAAAGTGTAGCAGATTTTTTGAACTTTGATACAGAATAAAATTTACATTCTTTAAGATCAAGCGTATTTAACAGAAAAAAATTTCCCTTAGGGAACCAACCACATTTTTCCTGAGGCATCCTAATGCACTTATGTACACGACACAGCAAGTTTGTCATTCAATTCAAGCGTGAATGATATGCAACATCTGCTATCAAGCATACAACATATTTCATTCAAATGTACTTATTCCCGTCACCCTGTGACCAATGCACTTTGCTTACAAAGCACTTGAGAAATGCATCGCCTTGCTTATCAAGCCCATTGACAAAACATGCTTATTTATGAGGGACCATAAGAATATCTGTGTACAGTATTTTCAACAAGAAAACAATCGGTTATATTTTTAAATGAAATAATTTGAAGTAGGACTATTAAAAAAAAAGAATTCCATTGATACTTAAGTATCTTTTCCCACAAACTTTTTGGGGAGTTTACATACCGTTCCACCCACAAATATAGTTGACCGCAAAAATAAGTTTACGCGTTTTTCTTCGCCGTCAACTATGTTAATAAATATAATTCCTAATAATAAGCTAAATAATCTTATTAGAGTCACTGTCCTTCAGTATTTCTCGGCTTTCACACTATTTAAAAGACAATATTTTTTACTTGATACGCCTCATCACACATTCCATTACACCCTGCGCTAAAAACCAAAAATTTTTAAAACACACGAAAAAGTCAATATACATATTCACAAAACTAGGAGCCAAATATAGTATAACCCCGTTTTAAATTTTCTCTCTGAGGTCAGGATTCTTTTTTATTTAAAAGATTTGGTGCATTGTAGAGTAACAATATGGGTATCAATTAAAAGCAAAAATTCTGTAGAACTGAAAAAATAAATAAATTTTTGGTGCACCAGGACGAATAAGTGTTGAAAATGTCCTTTTAAAATTTTATCCTTGAATATCCTAGGAAATTTCAAATATTTATTTTTGAAAAAAAATATATGTCAAGGACTAATATGTAAACTACCGCATCTTCGAATTTGATCCTTCTAACTTTATTAGTTTTGGATAAAAAAATTTTACACTTTTCTTTATAGATATTGATAGTTACAATATACACAAATGAAGATATTGGAATCATTACACGGTACAGCACTCGGCTGGGTGTTGGACCAAACCAAATTTTTTTTTAAAGATTGAGTTATAGGAAAAAAAGAATTTTTTTATTTTTCGAAGTTAACCTCCGAAATCGAGACATGGGACTTCGAAGATCGAAATAGGACCTTTGGTTTAAAAAAATTTTATTATTATATGTATATAACTAAAAAACTTAAAAACATATTTAAATGGTATATAATTTTTTTTTTGTGCAAGCTTACAAGTGCTATAAGAGGTCAAAGACCGAGTCTTCGAAAAAAAAAACCTTATATTTCAAACAATTTTAAACTGATTTCTAAAAAATAAATATCTTTGTAAACGCTATTACACCCGCTTTCTTCTGATATTCATATTTGTATACTTCGTATGTAAAAATTTGAGCGTAAACATTTAAAGGTAAAAATAACCTTTTTAAAAAAAAAAATATTTTAAACAAACAAATTCTAACCGATTTAAAATAAAATTTGATATCGTTGTTAACGTAATCAAATCTTCTTTCTTCTGATATGCGTATTTGTACACATACTTCGTATATACAAATTTTGGAAAAAACACTTAAAAGGAAAAAATACTTTAAAAAAAAATAATAACAAAGAAATTACTAACCGATTTTTAAGTCAGAAGGCCAAATTCGAGGATGTGGTAGTTAACATATCAGTCCTTGACATATAATTTTTTTAAATAAATATTGGAAATTTCCAAGAATATTCAAGGATAAAATTTTAAAAGAACATTTTCAAACTTATTCGTCCTGGTGCATACAAAAAATAAATTTTTCCTTTCAATTGATACCCTTTTTATTATTCTGCAATGCACCGCATCTTTTGAATAATTTTTTTATTCAATCATATTCTAGAAATTTCAAAGTCCTTAAAAAAAAATCCTGACGTCAGACAGAAAAACTAAAAACGTAGTTTTACTGTATTTGGCCACCAGTTTTGTGAATATATTGATTTTTTCCTGTGTAAAATTGATTGTCGTACGGTGTTATAGAATATCAATTTAAAACTGGTTCAAGTTTCCATTACAGAAAGTGAGCATTTTAAAATTTCATATTAAAACACAAAATTTGTATATATACACGTATGTAAGTAAAAGAAAGTGTGAACATACACAAATATAAGGGGCATTCCACGGTTTGGTTTTTTGCTTAAAAATTACATGTTTTCAATACACTTTTGGAATATATATAAAATCGAAAAAATTTTCAACCCGTATTTTTATAAAATTGTTAATATTAAATGCTGATTTTCAAAACATTTTCAAAAAAAAACTCACTCACTCCGCAACTTTTAAGCCTAGTCCCATAATGGGAAAACAATGGGGCCATAGTCCATTAAATTATTAAAACATATTTATTACATTTCATAGATGGCAAAAACTACTACTCTTGGACCTGAAAGGAAGGTTATTATCAACTGTTAATACTGATAACTGAAACATGGACCTATACAAATTCTGAAAAAATCGTATAGTTAACCCTTTATCGGAGTGCGCTTAAATGTTGCGGAATGAATTAGTTTTTTGGAGAAAATTTTCAAGAAAATCGATTAGTACGTGCCGTGTGAAATCAACATTTTCTATTAAAAATGTTTAAATATTTATAGAAATCTTATCTAAATTTAAGAATTCCCATAGTTTTTCAAAAAAGAGAAATTTCAAATAATTAAAAAAAAAATGTCCAAATCGGCAATTTTTTCGCAAAGTTATAGACATTTAAAAAAATTACCTTTTTTTCAAAAATCTGTATCAATTGTTACTACAACATAAAAAATTGTGGAAAAATCGAAGATACAAAAGCCAAGCGTGGAATGTCCCTATATACAGACGTCAGTGACAAGTGTGCAATGCACTTCACTTGACATACTCCCCTTCCAATTTTTATCACGCTACACACACCATTACGATGCTCATTTACGCTTGAATTAATGTGCACATAAATTGTATGCAGCGTAAAAGATAAGGATTAAAAAGTACATTCTCAACTCAGCGCACCAAAGTAGTGTAGCATATGTTCATACAAATGTACATATTGTAATGACGCGCCCAAAACATTTCAAAATTATGTGGTAAAGGGATCCAATTACGACTGAACGACTGAACGAAACACGTACAAAGTGCGAGGGTAAACACAATGAATTCGAGTATTGACACAAATGTGACTCCCGCGAGATTAAATATGTAGTTGCTGATGTGACAACACTAGGGGGGCCCCATAGTCTAAAGTTATAAGCGCCCTCAGCATCAACTCACAACCGCCATCAGGGGCGAGTGTTGTTCAAGCTGTTGGAGTTTTGTACCTAAATTTTGTTGTTGTTTTGAGAGAAAGGAGAGGGTATATGTGAGTAATGCTAGGAACAGTTATACTAGACGATTTTATTTTGTTTTTATTTTTTCTCTCTTTGATATGTTGAAACACTTGCCTTCTTCTTTTGTTTAGATATGAATTTTAAACCTGATTTGATTTGTTTCAAGTAAATTTAATGTTAGAAAAGGGAAAACTTTTCATTAGTTGAATGCACTTAAATGTTTTGGTTGATTAGCAATCGATACGCTCACATAAATTATGTTGATTTGGAAACAAAGTGGGGTAGATACGAGTATAAAACCAAAAATGTCCACACACATGGAACCATTGCACGTAGCATGATTTTCCCCTCTTCTTAGCTGACATATACAAATCTATGTCACACACATTTAAGATTTATTTCAACAAAGTCATTGGTGCGTTTTACTTAAAATGCAGCTCATACTCAATCTCTAACAAAAATGTTTGTTCCTTAAAAGTTCCCACCAGGATCAATCAGCTACATTGCAATCACGCTCCACACTAATACACGAGTACTCGCTCACATGCAATTAAATGGTAACTAATGTTTGGTGGGGTTAAAATTTAAGATCTAAAAATTCTCAAAAATTTTTATTGCAGCCAGTAGGGATTACTAAAAACCAGCATATAATTAACTTTGCAACCTGTCTCTCGATGCGCCACGACTTTCGAGGGATTGCCTGCACTTGATGCTGTATAGGAAAAGCGGTTCCCATCGTGATTTCTCACGTTCACATTTGCTTTCTTGTGGATGGAAACTAACCCCTTGCTCTAATCAATCTCCCCAACAAATTATTTTCTACTTTCCTTTGACATAGGGTTTTAATTGCATTTTAAAGTGTGAGAAGAATGTGTGGGAAATTTTGTAACAAAAATCTGAATAATTTGAGAGTTGAGAGTTTTACCTTCCCCCCTTTGTTGATTTATTGCTCAAGAGGATTCATCTTGCGTATTGTGGTTTTCGCTCCCCAGCAGCTACACAAATAAAACTTGGAAATAGCTAACATTTAAAAAAACAACCACTTATTTTTAAAACTTAATTCGAGATGACCAGCAGGCTGTGATGCCTTTAGAAGAAATTGGTATGTACATATGTACATTAGGGTTCACAACCAATGCGGGTTTTCCACCGGAATTATAAAATCTATTTCGGGAAAAATTTTAAGATTAACGTGAGCTAAACCCATTTAAAAATACCTCCAAAAATCTTGATTTGGGTCAGTTTTAAATTCAAATTCTTCTACTATCTGGGGTGATGTTTTAGAAGCAATTTCAATTTTATTTACATAAAAGACGCCATTTTTGAATTTTTTAAAATAGCTCCGCCTCATATAAACTTTTATACTTTTCCGAAATACGTATTTTGGCGGAAGTCTTAAAATATAATAAATATTATATTCCCGATGGAAAAACAGTAGCTTTTTTTTGTACGGAGGGTGATGCACCCTAATTTACACACAATGCAACCAATGCACGCATACCCCCTAGACAATTTTGATCAAGTCTAATAAAGTATGCCAGTCAAATATCTTCTGCGCCAACTGACGTCAGTTGGGAATGCCAAGTAAAGTAAAGTCCTTCTCTACTTAGTCTTACCATCGCGGAGAAGGTCTTCCTCTTCCTCTGCTACAAATTTTTAATACGGAAAATATGTATCGCTTCTCGCTCCAGCTCCCTTAATTGATTCCTCATTGCTCGTGTTACGCCTAATCGCAGCGTGACCATGTAGGCGATAGCTTTTCTCTCGACAGCGTCGTCGCAGTCTTGGTCCAGCTGCAGCAGTTGTTCTCTGGGGCTCACTGGAATCTAACTACTGTACTATTTGGATAGCGGATATAATAAGCAGAAAATGTAGTCCCACTCCTTCCATGTACATCAACCAGCAAGGCAGTGTCAACTTCTCCATTTATGCCCTGCTCTTACCTGACATTTACGCTCTTACGGGGTCTCATCTGAGGCTCAATTAATCTTTTTGTTGTAAGTTTGTTTTGCGCCACGCAAAGCTCAGCGTAAAACCAGGAACTGAGGATTCAGTTCTCATTCAGTCGAATTTCCAGGTGCATAGGGCATTAAGAGCCTAGTACGTTCCTATACATTGCATCGCCCGGTTAGGTTTCTGCATAGAACGATTTGGGTTTATTTCCTCCGATAGTCATCAAAATAAAATTCGACGAAGGAAGCTGGGACTGGGCGATGTTTGTTTCCTTTTTTTGCAGAGAAAATCATGGAATGCCATTTAGGCGAGTTTTCCAAACCAGATCTCAATAAGAAACCAGGTGCTTTATGCCTGGTCCTTATGACCCAGTCTCCCCCCTTATCATCTTTAAATTCTTCAGATGCCAACGGGCAACCACAGATAACTATGGAGTTGTTGGGTTCCGAAGAAAACTCCGAAATGTGTGTACTTCTAGAGTCCCCATTCAAAAGTTGAAAGAGTTTTTTTTTTTGGAGATGTGGATGAGCTCCAAAATCTTCTTCAGCCTTGGGCATTCTTCCAAGATCCAACCCCTGACTCAAGGCTTTTAAGGGATCTTATCACTATGCACCAGTACGGATAGGGGGGCTTCCTTGCACTGGCTGGGCGAGCTCTTACGGCGCCTGAAAATAACATTTTTGTTGTTTTTTTTTCTTCTGAAAATACTAAACTAACTTTAGTTTATATTCAGAAAAGGATATGCAGAAATTGTTTCCAGAACTACTCAAAGGTCTCAGCTTTCACTTACCGTTAAATTCAATGCATTACTTGAATACTTTTCAGCAAATTTTCGCCTTCTGGATGGCATAACTTTCTAAAGAAATGCAATTTTTTGCATCAGCAAGACTTTTTTCAGTAGTTTTTATAGAACAATTCCTGTGTACTGCTTATTTTACAATCGACCTTGGCATGCCTGATGAAAATTCGTATATCACGTGCTACGTTTTTATTTAAGCCACAATTTATGTAGTTTGTCGAACAACATTTTCTTGGAAATTAGAGCCTTCATGCATTGCAGGACATGACTTTGAATGCATGTCAATGCATCTATCTATGTGCTTGTAAAGGAGATTATTTCATTTATTTGCCCTGCCGCCCTCCCGCTAACAAGTTGGCCTAATCAATATATACGCTTACCAACAATTGTTTGACATTTATTGTCTACGAACACGCCGTCTTGCTTTGAAAATATTTTACCAAAAACATTTGTAAACACGACTTAAGACATTTGCATTGTCTTGCGCTGGACACATATACCTACACATGTTTATAGGAATGACAGAGACAATGTATGTAGCTGCCTCCTCGAAGACAATATCTCCGCCTCACTGCCGACAAAATAAAAAAGAGAACAGGAACAGGACACGCACAGTGGTTGTCGGTAGGCGCAGACTATACAAAGCGTTGAGGTGCAATTGAATTGAATTGAATAGAATGTGTTGAAGCATAAAAATGGGAAGAAGAAGCGAAAAAGTGGCTGTATAAATTATAGGCTATACAAATCCTCGTTGCTATAATTGCACGCACATACATACTTACACAGAGATTTTATTGTAAGCAAACTGAAAAGTAGACTGAGACGTCATGTTGCCTGAGGTGTTGTTAGTGCCACCAGCTTATTAGCCAGCAAAATACGTACACGCATAGATGCAAAATACCGACACCACAATGCCACAGTGACTATGTGGCAGGAGTGTAGGAGGCATTTCCAGTGAAACATGACGATGACACCGTAGGATTTGTGTTGATGTGCGGGATTAAATGTTTAAATGTTCATGTTGGCAGGATATTCCGCAGAGGATTGGATTTTTTTATGATTTTCATTTTACTAACATTTTTTTTTTGAAACGGCGGTGTACAATAATTATCGTGCTCGAACAACGATGTAAGCAGAGCACGACATAGCATAGCTTTATTCTTTTTTCAACTAAAATGCCGCCAGCTAAATTGGTGTTGACAGTGATGCGAATTATGAAATTCTTGAATAAATCTTGAGAAAAATTAACACAACTTTGTTTAAAACTTTGACTACCAGAAAGAGCTTTCACTCTGTGAGCGTTAATATAAAAATTTTAGAAAGCTTTAAAAAGCTTTCGCCGAAGAATATGACTTGGTTTTATCTGGTTGAAAGCTTTAGAGTAAAAGCTTATTTATAGCTTTATAAAAAATAATGATTACGGCCTGACTTATTTTGAAAATATATAAGAGGCTTGAAAAAGCTCACAAGTCAAGCCTCTAAAGTGGTCGATATTCCCCACGCTATTTATAAGAACATGGCCAAAAATATGAAAGCTCATACAAGCGTGAATTATCTATCGCACCAAAAGTGTAAAGCTCATACGTTTTACAAAATGCTGAGACTATAGAAGAAGTGCAAAAAAAGTCTGTACACATCGGTAAAGTGAAAATAACAAACCATTGATCTCTTCAGTAGGATTTTGAAAGCTTCGATTTCGTACTGTGGAATTGTGTAAAAGCTCTGAATATAGAAAAAGTGCAAAAAAGTCTCTAGACATCAGGAAAGTAAAAATCGCGTAAACTTGGAAACTTAGTAAACCATTGAGCATTTCAGTAAGATTTCCAAACCTTCGACTTAGGGCTGTGAAATTGTATGAAAAGTTCTGAGTGCAGAAAAAGTGCACAAAAGTCCATACATATGGTGAAAGTGACAAGCACTTAAATTTAGAACCTTAACAAAGCATTGCGATTTTTAGTAAAATTTTCACAGCAGCGGTTTTGTTCTGTGAAATTGTATGAAATGTATTGCAATTTCAATATTTTCATTCAATAAAAGTTAAGTTTGCAAATTCGTCTTCCCTTATTATTAGTGCCGATTTTATAAGAGTCCTTAGAAAGAACATTCCTTAGCCTTTGCCACGAGCTTCTTTTTTCTCTACTCATAGGTTTCTTATAGAACTTTAAAAAAGCTCTGTACTCGATCCACCACTCGTCAGAGTCCACGATTTCGCTAGTTCAAAAATTTCCCTTACCCGTTCCCTAAGTATTACAAGTCCGTGACTACACCAAGCATAATTTGACCTTCCCTCAGTCTTTCTTAAGGAGCAAGCCGCTTTTATAAAAGCTCAGTTAGTCTAGACTTAATTTCCGTAACTTAACTTAACTTAATATTTTGGCCAACCTGTTATATGAGGAACTGTGTTGGCAGTTAGCTAAAACTTAACTTACCGTAAGAAACTTAAGGACCTGTAGATTTTAGGTTCTTAAGTTACGGAAATTGAGAGTGGAGCGAGAATCAGGCTTGCCAGACTCTCGTTTTTGTATTCCTTAAAAACAAATGAAAGCAATCATTTTTATTTGCATGAATTTTTTTGATGTGGCATTTAAGGCGGCGAACTGTTAAACAAGAAAATACAAAAACAAAATATTTCCGCTCTTGGCTTAAGTTGGCGTGTTGAGTAATCACTGATGATTTCTTACGGTAAGTTAAATTAAGT